>NC_091124.1:139948654-140248654 GCF_040183065.1 Periplaneta americana | reverse complement strand
AACAAATGAATAGTCATATTTTTTATTAATCATTTATAAATTCCTATTAAGATATTGTGATAACGTTAGAGTCGATATATTGTGTAATAATAAAATCGTTGCCACGTTGGAAATGTTCATAGACAAGTTACATTATACTAAATGAGAAAAAATGTAATATCGGCAAATTCATCTCTTCCGATTTTTGTGTATAGCTTCATCCACCATCTTTTTTTTTCCGAGGCTTCCGACTTTTTTGGTGTGATATGTTACCAATAGTTGTAATAACTAAGAGCACACAGAGCTGATGCAGCGGCAATTCGGTAGCTTCCATCGTGTCCACGTCACAACTGAACGCCTCGCCTCGCCTCGCCTCGCCTCGGCTCGGCGAGAGTGTGGACGGGTACATCGCTCGCAACAACACGGTTTGCGCTCGCCGAGTGGCACTCGGGTCGACTCGGCGAGAGTGTGGAGGTAGCATAAAGTAACTGTGCGAGCCACCAACCGCAGATTTCACGTTAATTTAAATAGGCAGGCGAGTTTTCAAAAACGATAATCTTTGATCGGATATCCAGCATAGATACGTTGGGATTTTTGACACATACCTTTGTTTCTTTCTAATTCCACTCAAGTTGCTGCTTGTTCTTTTAGAATTATCGATTGTGTGTTAACATCGACCTATCTAAAACGGCGTTCCGGCACTTTTTTTGTTGCATTTTTCATCATGGAACCGAAATATGTGTGAATAACTATGTTTTTAATATAATTTTTCTTTGATTTCCGCTTAGACCTTGAAAGTCTTAGTTGGACGAAAAGGAGGTTAAAAACGACAAAATTCCCGTGCAGTGAACAGTAATCATCTCCCCGTCCGCTATAAAATATTCTACACAGAGTTCCGGCCGGATTTAGGAGTAGTGCCGCCCCTGGACAGTGCTAAAATTTGCCCCCCCCCAAGTCCCACAATCATTTTATGAGCAGCTATTATACAAGCCATGTTTAGTTTAAATTAGTCTTAAATGAAATGTTACATTGCAGAAAACGATAACTTACTGGAATCAAAATACACGTTCCTTTCTTGTGAATCATAAAGATTTCCTTTGCACTTTTTTCACAGAGAAAGCACTGCTGATGTCATCAAGTCGATCTGACGAAGCACATCGGATCAGATTTGACGCAAAGAAACATATTCAAACTTATTCATTGTTGAAACAAAATTGATTTGTGAAAAGCAGGCTGTGGTTTATTTTTAAACATTGGTTTTGTTGGTGATGTAATTATTACGAGTATTTCTTACTTCGATAGGAAGTATAAAGTATATTGAAAAATAAACTTCAACTTTTTGCGGAATAAACCTTTTATATCGAATTATATAGCGTACATGCTGGAAAGTGATTAAATAGAATTGTTGACGGCATATATTATTATATTGGAAATGTAACTAAAATTTGTGGTTTACTATTCATAGCGATAAATAATAAATACCCATCCAATTTGATTTTCAACAATGCATTCTTATTTATACGAGCAGTTAACCAATTTCAGGCACGGCCGACTTGATGCTCACTTCGCTTCTCTGTATACGGCCTTGACAATAGTAAACTTATTCTGAAATTGGTTAATTTCTCAATTCCACCACGAAGCGCTGTCTGGCAAGGTTGGTGTGCACAGAAGAAAGACTCAATATGAATTAAAATAAATGATTAAAGAGTAATAGTAACACTTATAAATAATAAATAAGAAAGTAATAAGTATTATTATGTTTAGTTCTGTTAATTATGGTAAAAGCGTGAATTTAAAAGCAGGGAAGATAACACATAGTAACCTGTTCAGTTTAAGTAACATGATGACAGAGGCGTAGTTTTGTAGTTCATTCGCTGAGTAGCACCCCTAGGCTAAACTGCGATGTTTCAAAGTAATCACTTGGGTAATTATTTACCATAACTTGTACTAAGTTTTATAATTTCACTCACTGCACTTGTGTACATTCCACTTGATATTGCAGATTCAAAAATCATAGTTTCAAGATTTTGCGATTCAGTGGATTATAAGCCTCATTCTTCGAAGGAACAAGCTTTTCAGTTAAAGGTGCTGCAATGGTATCTAAAAGCGACTTAACAAATTTCGCAGTAATGATATTAGCAAGTCGTTTTTGGCCGTCTTCATCACAAATTGGGCATTGCAAGAGAGAGCATATACACAGTAACGGCTCAATTTCCGAACACAAATTTTCTAATATATTCTTGTTTGGTATGAATGATACTGCCCGTTCAACAAAAAGATGAATGACTGATAACACTGAATCAAAGGTATGTTTCGGATATCACAGAGCTCCTAAATCTTGATTTGCAATAAGACTCATCAATGGAGAGCTATTAGTGTTCTGAGCTATGCAATCTAAGCATCCCTTTCTTCCATGTTCGTACTAAGAGAAGGCCTGATGGCCTTAACTACACCAGAATAAATAAATATATAGCCACAAATATATGCCAAACTTGCTGTTTTCATTGTTGGTAATGGAATGTCTGTAAAAAAATCCATTACTGGTTTACAAAAAAAATCAATAATAAGTAATAAGAACCACAGAAAACTTTAATGAAACACTGTAACAATTGCTAGTAAATCGAATGATTGAATATGGCTATAGATTACCTGATTGCTTTAGCAGCTGTTGCAGGATGTTTAAAACTGACTCAGGAATACTATATGGTGCAGCAGCGGTATCTGGCATATCTAGTTCTTGAATAGGTCGTCCATCTGTGATATCAGATGCATGGTTCTCTACACTGGTGAAGTTTGACATGCACAAAATACCTGTTTTCGATATCTTTTGTAAACTGAAGTTCATTGCCCTTGCATCCAACATGTCATTTGATCCGGACATATGGCGCAATGTACTAAAGAGTGACTCAACAGAATCACTTGAAAATGCTCTAGTAAGAACATAATGGTACCCATTTTCTAAAAGATATTTAATGCAAAGAATAGTTGATTTTGTTGTCAACGTGATAGCTTCATATGTCTCGTTAGTCAGGAAATCTTTTTGACGTGTGCTACTTGCACATTTCGTTGTATGGAGATAAGAAAGGAAATAATTTTGTTGCCAGTCTATGCGATTATCATCCATGATTATCATGATTTCTACTTTCCACATGATAATGTGTATTGCTAACATCATGCATTGCGAACTACTTGTTGATATTTTCCATAAAAGTCAATGTCGCATCAGGATCTTTGAATTGGTGGGCTTCAGGGTGTGAACTTTCATTTTCTTTCAATCATCTGATAGCAATTACACACGGAGAAAATATTTCTTTTACCCTTCGAACGTTCATTTTTTTAAATGCAGTACGCTCAACGTGTTTTTGCGTGAGATATCTGACAGGTTTCACTGTATCATCTTTTTGGAGTTTGTGCAACAATTTCAAATATTTCCCTGACATTGTTCCAGTACCATCGGACATTTCACGTTCCAGGAATTGGGTTCTGATGTTTTTCAATATGTGACACTGTTCAAAACTTAGAAATAACTTTCTGTTTCCATCACAAGGGTGTGTGGTCAAGAAATAACTTTCTGTTTCCATCACAAGGGTGTGTGGTCACGGGTTTCAATGAACCGCCTGAAAGATGCTTCATCATTGTAGTATTGCTTTTATGGCTGTCAGAAACAAACTATAAAACCACATTTCTCGACTTCACTAATCAATTGCAATGTTAGTGTATGTAACTCTTGCCCTGATAATTGTTTTGTGAAGAAAAATGCACATGGTATACGATAGCTGGTTGAGAGCCCCCTTAAAACAAAACACAAGACTCGATTAGCCACTACATCTTTCTTGGGAATATCAAGTATTTCATCCTCATTTCTTTGTGCTTCTGTTGTTTCTCTATAGCCAAAGAAAGTATCAAGCTTGCGATCGTATATTATCTTGGGGTTGATTGCAGCCTCGTCTACAATAAGTGATGAAAAACGCTCAACTACAGTGAGGTTTTTTTGCCACTAAGATCAACCTTTCTTTAATCAATGGAGTGACATCAGACGAGCAATCAGTAGGGCCAGAATATCTCGTGAGTGTTCTCTAAAGCCTTGGTTTTTCTGAACCGACGCATGCGACGTGCGAGGTACGAGGCCCACCTCGCACAAATCTGGACTACACGAGAAATAGTGAGTGGTTTCTATGACTGCGAGATGCGAGGTCTGCGCATAAGCCCGCCATTGGTCCCTATCCTGAGCAAGATTAATCCATTCTCTATCATCATATCCCACCTCCCTCAAATCCGTTTTAATATTATCTTTTCATCTACGCCTCGGCCTCCCTAAATGTCTTTTTCCCTCCTGCCTCCCAACTAACACTATATGCATTTCTGGATTCGCCCATACGTGCATTTTTAGCAATGCAAAATTTACAGAAAATTAAAGTGGAGAAAATTTACTTCAAAGTTTTGGATGATAATAATGAACCAGGTCTCTGTCTTTTTTTTATTTTCTAGGCATTTTGAAACATATAGACCTAGCATATTATATACAGAACTTACCCGATATACACTACCACGCTTGCACACCTAACGTACACTAGCAAATAAAGATGACGAAAAAAACTATGTAAACTTATGAAAACACTATAATAGATACATATTATTTACAAATCACAATAGACTGTAGACAGTATTATAACACTAACAATAAAACTGTTAGAAACTTTCAAATATTTCTTGTATCACAAACAAAAACCAAGCATGGAAAACACGTTGTTAAGGCTACTAGCAACAAGTGGCATTTTCCTTTAGACAAGAGTTTTGCTCTCCTTTGTAACTAAATGTTTTTAAAGGAAAGCAGCCTTTGAAGTAGGCCTAAAACCTGTTGGATGCTATGAAGAAATATTTCGAGAAGTCGAGAAGCTACACTGGCTCAATCGGAAATCTAATATAATAAATAATGTATGAAATATAGCGTAATTTCCAAAATGGTCGCAGAATTCAGAGTGGAGGGCGTGGACGCAGCATTTAAATTAAGTCAGAGCCCGCAGCCTTTTAAAAATGTGACCGTAAATAGCTGATAGACAGGTCGTATGGTTATGAAAATTGGCAAGAAACTATTTTTGACCAAAAATGACAAAATATCACGTCAGTGTATCCTTGGGGACATTATACTGAAATTACTAACTTCCATATTTTTAAAGCTAAATCCACAAAATGTTTATCACTAGTATCTCTGGTTAATAATAACACATGTACAAAATTTCGTCCCTCTATGATGAGTGTTTTGCATTTTATTAATAACTTAATAAAATAATATTGTATTGCTTTATACAAAAAGTCCCTTGCATCACAATTTTCATTATTTTTTATATTCACTTATATGATTATTTGTATACATTGGAACAAACATTATTATTGGAATTTTCTGTACAGCGAATGGGCAAATTACTAGGAAATTTTATGGTTATTAATTTTTTATTTTTTTATAATAAAAAATTATAGTAATTTACTGATTAGTTTTACAGCAAAACCCTATAGTAAGCTTCGATTTCATGTATGTAAAGATCCATATAAGTTAAAATCACTTAAGAATAATATAAATTGTAGTGCAAGCGACTTTTTATATAAAGCGGTTCAATATTTTGATAAAATAATTAATAATATGCAAACCACGTATCATAGGCGGATGCAATTTTGTACACTTGTCACTATTAAGCAGATAAACCAGTAATCAAAATTTGATGAATCTAGCTTCGTGAGTATGGTAGTTATGGATTTCACTGTTTTGAACTCTTAAAACTAACGAACTTCGAGAAATTTCAGTATAGAGTAATTTCACGTCAAATCGCACAGCAACAAAACACGACCTTCTCGGAAATGGTCGAATTTTTTTTCATGAATTCCAGACATCAAATAAGGAGACCCGTATTGTTTTATTTCCACAATTATTAATTATTTGTGTAGTTATGAATATTTGAAAATACGCAAATTATGCGCCCACTGTTATATAAACTCAATTGGAACTCTGTGTCTATATATAATTGAGATTTGGGGTTTGGCGCATTTGAAAGACTAAATACAACACTTTTTATTACTTTAGGCTTATCACAAATTTCAAATTTGGCCTAATTTTTTAATGACTTATTTTTCAAAGCAAAATTACTACGTTGAATAGCCAAGTTAAAAATCTGAAAAAAAAAAAAAAAAAAAAATATATATAGGTTGTTCCCTGATGTGTAAAGTTTTTCATATAGAAGATGCATCGACGCCTATTGAAAAGTCAGACAATAATGATATTATTAACAAATTGATTGAATCCTTTCACACAACAGATGACAAGATAGTAAAATTCAAATTTTAACAATTTTTTAAAGTTGGTCCTACAATAAAATTAAACAAAACTTTGAAGCGAATGATCACATGATAAGGGTGGCAAAGAAACTGGCTGAAGAAAGTGGAATTTTGTCCACTCCTAACAATAAACTGGGTAAAGTTTTGGAACTGTCTACAGTGACTAAGGTGCTGCAGTTCTACAGATCAGACGATGTGAGTAGGGTAATGGCTGGAAAAAAGAATTTTGTTAGTGTGAAAGAGGACGATCAAAAAGTTCATAAGCAGAAAAGATTAATTTTATGTAATCTTAAGGAAACATACAAGTGTTTCAAGGACAAATATCCACTAATAAAAATAAGTTTTTCTAAATTTGCAGAACTGAGACCAAAAGAATGTATTTTGCCAGGGGCTAATGGAACGCACAGTGTATGTGTTTGTACAGATCACGAAAATGTGAAATTACTTATAGATGGTGCAAACATTTCACTAATAACATCAAATTCTAGTGTAGTTGTCAATAACTACAAAGATGCGCCGTCACACATTCTTTGTAATCCTCCATCAATTTATTGTTACCTTAAACAATGTTCAAGTTGTCTAGGACCTGACAATATAATCAAACATATCCGAGAACAGTTTGACGCCGAGGCTATTGAGCAGATAACATACAAACAATGGGTTACAGTTGATCGCACTAATTTAGAAACGCTTCAGTCTTCAACTGATGACTTTTTAGACAAATTGTCAAGCAAACTTCTCTCCTTATTGCCGCACGTTTTCATAGCACAGCAACAAAGTTAATTTTTGGTGGAATGCAAAGAAAATATACAACCTGAAAATTACATAGTTATTGCAGACTTTTCTGAAAATTATTCATTTGTAATACAAGATTCAGTACAGGGTGTGCATTGGAACAACTGCCAAGCCACAATACATCCTTTCGTAGTATATTTCAAAGAAGGTACAGAAATTCGTCACAAAAGTATTGTTGTTATCTCAGAAAGCATGAAACATGACAGTGATTCCTTTCACTTTTTTCAATCTGAAGCAATCAATTTCTTAAAGCAAGAATTCAACGATATGAAAAAAATTATCTACTTTTCCGATGGATCAAGTTCACAATACAAAAACAGTAAGAATTTTTAAAATATCTGCTTACATGAAGACGATTATGGAATTGGCGCTGAATGGCACTTCTTTGCAACGTCGCATGGTAAAGGTCCATGTGATGGAATTGGAGGAACTGTTAAAAGACTTGCAACGAGAGCCAGTCTACAATCCGGTCAAGATCCTATAACAACACCAAAAAAACTGTTTGACAAAAAACCATTTCTAACGTGCAATTTATATTTTGTTCCCTGAATAAGCACAAGAACCACAATGAAAATTTGCAGGCCAGATATCACAATCTAAAACCAATAACTGGTACATTAAAATTACATTCTTTCATTCCGTTGTCAAAAACTGAAGCTGTAGTGAAACAATTTTCTTTCGAGAAAGAAGGTAGGCGAGTGAAAATATAAAGTGTAGTAAGAATGAAAACAGACGTTTAAAAAGCAATATGTACATTATCATAATAAGTGAATACAATTAGTGTAAGTTAGTAGTGTTTCCTCGAGTGACTTGATACGTAGTGGGTGTAATGTAGTAACGTTCGCTCGATCATCCAGTGCCGATAAACCTCCCAGCGCGCGCTCAACGCTTCCCGTCCACTGCTGCACCGGTCTGCTACACATTGTTTCGTAAGTAATTAAATTTCCATTAAACTATTAGAGATCCCATTGTAATTTTTTCTGGAATTATTAAGAATACTTCAGTGCACCTAGTAGGTATTTTTTTAGATTTTTTAATACGGCTATTTCACATTGATATTTAACTTTTAAAAATTGAATCATAAAAAATATTTGTAGTAATTATAATAGAATCAGTTAATAAATATTTAACAAAAGACAGTATTTTAAGCTTTTAAATACATTTTTTCAAAAAAATTTTAACATCAATGTGCTCGGAAATATGACGCTTTAAATGTTGCATTGTGCGACATTTTTAACGAATTTTAACAGGCAATATTTAAAAAACATGTGGACTTAGGAGGAAATAAAAATACAATTGTTAGTTTATTAGATCCATAGAGTTGATAAAAAAATATAAACGCAATCGGAAATATGAAGGTCAAAATTTGTATAATTTTGTGCGATTTGACGTGGAATGACTATATAGTGTTCCCTTATGTGCGGAAGCCGGAGAGTTTGCACGAGGAATTCAGTTGGAAATCTTTAGATTTATTGTTCTTTCAATTTCCAACATCGTTGTTTTCATTTGTTACTTGTAATTTATTAAGTTCATGTTGCTGTAATACCTATAACGTGATGTGTATGAAGGAATGTATTGAACATTTAAATGTATATTTGTGCTGTAATAATTATTAAATGAAGTTTTTATACATTAGTATGTTGACTGACAATAATGTACTGAAATGTAAGGAGATTGATTAGAAGTTTTTGCCTTTCAAATTAAAACTATCTGAGTTTTACTTTAAATATTCCTATCCCACGCGTATTGACAAGGACTAACAATGGCGGCCGACTCGATGATTGCGCTACTCTGGTATATCCCACGGACTCTGTTTCAGGCTATTACTCAGAGCTGTCTACTGGCAGAGATACGAAACTTGCGTCACTGAAAGCAGAAAGTTCACTGAATATAATGTACTATCACTAATATTTTTAACTATATTCACAGTGACAAAAAAAAATAGGTGGCATTACTTTTCAGCAGCCCTCGTAAGTAGGCCTATTTTAAATGTGATATATTCTTCCTGTATCTTTTTCTTCATGCTTAAGACATTTGTTCCCCGATTTAACTGATCCAAGTCCCTGGGGTGACGTAGACGTTCCGAGTTCTTGTCAGGCATGAGACTTGTTATTTGCATAATATACACAATTGACACTTATGACTGACAACTTTGCAGTTGGACTTTTTCTCGCGGTTGTCTTGTTTCCCCATAGGTACTAACATCATTCCATCCGAGCTCCATTCCATTATTTAACATCATCCCGCGATCATCGATTGATGACACGTTAACGAAGCGATTTGGATACAAATGGGGTTGCCTTCTTCTAAACTTAGGAATAAGGAAAACCTAAGTAGTTAGTTGTTGTAGGTTGGGAAAGGGAGATTAGCGTAAAAGATCTACAAGGTAGCTGTGATTCCCGTTGCAATAGGATGAATATCAGTATGCAGTAGCTTAACTTACGAATATGACATCCCTAGTTGCTAAAAACGACAGTTCGCACTTGTGATTGAGGACATTGTTCAATTTTTTTTTTTTTTTTTTTATAACTTTCGACATTAAAGAAAATAGACCGTATTAGAAAGGTTATGTTACGAAGTATATGGAAGAGATTTTTCTTGCTCTAAAAATGAGGACATTCCATTCGCGACCGCCAGCAATGTGTTCTGTTTTCTAGCAGGTTTTCTTCCTGGCGTATCGTTAAGTGTGGTGTTCCTCAAGGATCAGTATTAGGGCCTCTACTTTATTCAATTTTTATTAGTGATATACATTCCTCACTAAAACATAGCAGATCTCATCTTTACGCTGACGACTTCCAAAGTTATTTACATTTTCGTCCATAAATGGTAGATGATACATTGTAAATGTTTAATGAGGACCTATTAAGCCCTCAAGTTAAATTTGCATCCCTTGAAAGCAAGAGACGAGCGATAGTAGATCTGATTGCTCTAGTTGTTATTATACAACCTACTGTTTTATCTTTGATTGAGGTCATATTACAAGAGATAATGCAATGAGTGAGGTAATATATACAGGGACATCATTTTATTTTTACTAACATTTTCAAAATTAACTTGGCTATACCTCTGGATCAACGCCGTTTGCTACCCCCTTCCACGACTGGAGTTCGATGATACTGGCGTATATACAAACAAATCACTTTACTAGGTATAGGAGGGAAGAAAAGTAGTTCATCCATTTACGTAAACTAGGAAATATTTCGCTTTTGAGTTTGATCATTTTCATTACGTTTTTGTTTAATCAAAATACAGTACAGTATTAACAATGAGTGTTTTTACTCACGAACTGAGCTGTCCATGCAGACGTATTCATTATGCAGTGTATATTATACTGTCTACAGCACATTAGCGTACAATATAGAGAATGAAGTTAAATTGAAAAATGATCATAATATGAATATTTAAACACATTTTTGAAAATGATGGCCGTTCATTTCGATACAGGCTTCAGTTCTAATGTGCATATTATCGCACTATAGACTATTGTACCTAATCCCAATTACCAGTTTCATCCTTCGTACTAGTAACTCATGTTGAAATAATTCTGTACCTACTCTATAAAAGAGTACCTTACGTACTGTAAATTCAGTCTTCACTTCTGCCCGATCCGAAAAGATAAAATTACTCAGACATGCTATCTACGTCCGTCCTAGTGGTTATGTCGTAGGGTCGTAGAAAGGGAGGAAATCACATGACAGTTAATTACTTAACGAGGCCCTTTTATTTAAGTTATTTTAAACAGTTGTACAATATTACGTAGACGTCCAATTCCTAACAGAAATTAATGTTCTCAGAAAAGAGCTAAGGCAGCCCAGCCACTAGCTGGCGAATAAAAGCTGGTGGGGGAAACCGGGATACGACGTAGGCAAATGGACGACAGTACTTGTGCGAAAATGATTCAATATTGAAAGCTCTTTCGTCACTGCAAAACGCGAACATATTTTTGGAACGTACTGTTTACTATAACCGTAAGGCTACTATGATTGTATATGCAGTCTTGGATCTGTGTGGAGAACGGTTGAACTTCATTAGTAGAAGTGGTGGGAGTGAAGTACATTAAAAAACTCAGGTACAATAAAAATTGAAGTAAAAATAAATTGATGTCCCTGTATAATATGTGTAAGAAATTTTATACGTGTACAACACTTTCAGCACCCCGTATACACGTATATTCATAATTATCTCCTACAACTCGCTGGCACGAACAGTAAACACCTCTTTATCAACTTAGTATTTACTCATAGGTCACAAATGCCAGAGGGAGAGGTAACGGTGATTGACATTTTTTCCAGACGCTGGTGTAAAAAATATGGGCTTACATTAAACCTTGAGAAATCCCAACTATCATTCTAGGGCACAAATGAATATTATCTTCTTTCGAAGTACGACATGCACCATTAGTGGTCATCAACACTATTCTATACCTTATAGCTCTACTGTTAAAAATTTGTCTTTTTTGACGAAAACTTAAGTTGGAACAATCAGATTACAAATAGTATAGAAAAAATGTTCTCAGTTTTCCACTTCCTAACCCACATAAAACATCTCCTCCTCTTTTCTCTGAAAAAAAAAAATCCTTGTCCCGACTCTTATAATGTCGTTATTTAATTATTGCGATGTTCTACTGATATAACTTCAAAATTATTCATAACGCTTCAGCGTGTCCATAATTTGTGCATTATATTTATATGCAACATTCGTAAATATGGCCATAATTAATCGTACTTCGAACAGCTGTCGTGACTCTGACTTGAGAAACAGAGAAAACTACATTCACTCTCGCTTATGTATCATATCATGCACACTTTCTGTCCATCTTACCTGTCATGTCGGTTTCAGAATCTCTCATCTCTTCACAACTTTGGCACCCGGTCTCAACAAGAAACTATTATTCTTATTGCACGAGTATGTAACTTTTACTGGGGGTGCTAGACTATTTTTATATAAAAAAGCAATATATTGTATCTTTGTTCTGGCAATAAAGTATTATTATTATTATTATTATTATTATTATTATTATTATTATTATTATTATTATTATTATTATTATAATAGCTAAGCACAGAACATGCTGTTATTCTCAATCATTGACAATTTACACCTCTCGAATCTGGAATCTTCTTCCTGCCGATATTAGAACCTATCGCACGGTATCGTCTTTCAAAATTAAAGTGCACAATTACCTAATTTAACAGGCATCATAAATTACATTCTCTCTTAAATATAATACTAAATCAAAATCAATCAATCAATTTAGGGCATTTCAAAACCTAAGAGGTTTTTAGCCTCATTCACGATATATCGCCATTATTAAATTAATTCCTTACCTATTGTGGGATTGAACGTTGGGTTAACAACCTGCTTCGTAAAGAAACATTGTTGTGGAAAATTCAGGCTTACCCTCGGATGATAATTTGATAAATATAATACTAGTAAGGAATAATTAATAATTTGAGTTTTTGTCAGTCTAGTTTAATGAAATGATTTTCTCTTCATGTGTATTGAAATATCCAAATAATTGTATTTTTATTTCATAAATGTTAGTCCTTAGTAATAAACATTTCTAATGTATTCATATAACTGGTAACTAAGATAAGTTTCAATAACAGTATTTCACATTATTATTATTATTATTATTATTATTATTATTATTATTATTATTATTATTATTATTATTATTACTTAGTATATGCATTTGTATTGTAGATCTGGGTGAGTGTAAATGAAGGCATTGAGGTCTTAACTCTGCCAAGTAAAATGAAATAATTTATTATTATTATTATTATTATTATTATTATTATTATTATTATTATTATTATAAAGAGGCATGAAAGTAGAACTCCATGATTTCATGATCCAGGCTCTATGTGCTGGGTACCATGCTCTGTCCGCCTCAATCTCCGGGAAAGACACTGGAAGAATTATTTATCGAAGTCACTACGGGTTTCCAAAAATGTTTATTATTTGTGACATATCAACCTTCACATATAAATGATGTTAACCAATTAAAAGACGTACTAGTCAATGTAATTACGCATTATGAACACGTTGTCATGCGTGACTTCAATACAAATTTATTGGCCTTAGACTCAGTACATACAAGACAACCTACCCATCATACCCAGCATTCTGAAACAATGATTGACATTATTCCTACCAACAATCCAGAAAGAGTTTCAGCTCACGGACAATGCCCGGCTTCGGGTATATCATCCCATTATATCTTGTACCTAGCTTATGCCATTAAATGTCCTAAGCGTAAACCAAAATTTATATCATATCGTGACTTAAAACGAATTGACCAGACAGTACTGTATACTGACGCACTACAAATCCCCAGGCATAATATTTGGACTCTGTTGACGAAAAAATTTCCCAACTTACATTCTTAGACTATATGACATGCACGCACCACTAATAAAGAAACGCACAAAGAAACCTCCTGCGCCTTGGATGACGGGTGACGTACTTGAGCTGATGGCGAGGAGGGATGCGGCTTACCGAGCGTACAGATGTGATAAAAGCGACCTTCTCTATAACCAATATAAACAATTACGTAATAAGACTACTCAGTCTATTCAGAATGCAAAACTAAAACATTTTCATAACTTTTCCTCACCGGGGGCTATGGAAAAATATACGGAACCTAGGACTAGGAAACACTAGATGTGAATCTGACAACATTACGATCCCCGTAGAAATTCTTAATGATCACTTTGCATCTGTACAGACACTTAACTTAGATGAGACGGAAAAAAGAGTGACTATAGACGAGCTACGAAATACCCCACTACCGAATTATGATACGTTTCAGTTCTCGTATGTCACAGACCTAGACGTGAAAAAAAGCACTGAAATCCATAACTACTCAAGCTGAGGGAGTAAATAAAATAAATATTAACTTACTCTGATATCTGACATAATACTGCTACACTGACACACAAATTTAAATGTTCACTTATTACTTCTAATTTCCAAGCCTCTGGAAAAAAGCCCTTATCCGTCCTCTCCTCAAAAATAAAACTCCATCTTCTCCGGACGACTGTAGACCTATTAACATCCTAACGACATTATCAAAAGTAATGGAAGATATTGTACACAAGCACATGACAACATACTTAAACCATAACAACTCACTTGACGATTACCAATCAGGATTTAGGACTGGCTACAGCACCACAACTGCGTTACTAAATGTCAATGAAGATATACGCGAAGCTACGGATGACAGTAAACTGACTTTATTGACTTTACTTGACTTCAGCAAGGTCTTTGATACTGTTGATATTGACCTCCTTTTATGTAAATTGAAAAACTTGAATTTATCGGATAATGCTCTCGCTTGGTTTTAATCCTACCTTCGTGACCGCCAGCAGTGTACATTAATTGGTGATTTCTCTTCTGAATGGCGCATCACGAAATGTGGAGTTCCTCAAGGGTCGGTGGTAGGTTCTCTACTATTTACGATATATATTAACGACGGTACAAAAACCATACAGCACTGCAGATACCACTTGTTTGCTGACGATTTACAGATCTATATACACTTTCGTCCTGATGAACTAACTGAGACAGTGACCACAATGACTGAAGATCTAAACTCTATCTGTGGGCTTAAGTTAAACCCAGGAAAATCGCAGGCAATTGTAATGAGGCATCAGGGCTTGCTCAGTACAATAAAACGACAAAACCATACCAAGACTGTCAATAAATGGGTCATTTATTAAATACAGCGACACTGTAATAAATGCTGGATTATTAATGGGCAGAGATATAAACAGGAATAGTAAAGTAACTCACATCTGTAAGAAAATATTTTCATTGCTCCACTCTCTAAATCACTTGCGAAACTGTATGCCTTTTTCCATAAAAAGAAACATTGTTCAATCGCTAGTGATGCCCCATTTTGATTACTGCGATTCTCTCTTGACAAATATAACTGTCAATTTAGTTGAAAAATTACAACGTGTTCATAATGTGTGTGTCCGCTTCATCTGCAATACTCGTAAATTTGATCATATAATGCCATCTTTTGAAGTTCTTTCATGGGCCCGCCTAAAGGAGCGTGGAACAGCACATTCTTTATCTGTTCTGTTTAGAATATTATTCACTTCTACTCCAAAATATCTGAGAACTCGCTTTGAATATTTTACAACGTTACGTAATCAACATCAGGCCTTATTATCCATTCCTCGTCACCGTACCTCTTTCTATTCATCCTCTTTCACCGTGACAGTTTGTCGCCTATGGAACTCCTTACCTCGTCACGTCAGGGATTGCCGAACGGTTAATCAATTTCAATTAAGAATTACATACTTTTACATGATATTGATTTGTGAGTGCTAGCCGATTTTTATAGGTTATTCTGTGTGTGTAAATTGTCATTTAGGCCTATCATAAAGTAGAATTAGGATATGAATTGTAAATAACTTAATTATGTATCATGTTCAGTCAATATTTCATTATAGCCCATGTAAGCTTGTTAATGTGCATGAAAATGATTTTTATATTTAAGTATGACTTTATTATTTTTGCCATTGTTTCATTATGTATTTCACTTCTGGTAGTGTGGAAGAGAAAGCCTCATGGCGTTAACTCTACCAGAATAAATAAATAAAGAAATGTACTCAATTGGATCGGAGTCTGAGTCAACCTTGGGGCAATTCTGGAAGTTATGGCAACGAGAAAACTCCCGTCCCCAACCAATATTGAACCCGGTACAAAAGGTAAAGTCATCCCTAAAGCAGGCTATGGAGATCCGCAAGGTAGCGGGATTTTACTGTAGATAAATGAATAAGTTTATTGCTAGAAAAATATACAAGAAAAATTGTAAAATATTTATTTATTCTAGCACTCCCCTGGAACAAAGTGATGTCGTGTTCAGGGGAAGATACTATAGCCTACATTCTACATTATAAAATTACATAGATATCTACAATAAATAACTAAAAAAATTAATATTCATAAATAACAAAGTGCCTATATACATGTTTTAATTTTAAAATGTTTGAGTTAGGTAGATGAGAATATTTCTAAATTAATTTGTTATAAGTTCTAGGACCAATATTACTACTATGATTGAAGACAGTGGTCGTCAGATGCTTGGGTTCAAACGTATTGTATCCATTCCTTTAGTTTTTTGACTATATGATCTGAAATTGGTGTGATTTTATGAGACCTAAATTTTAATAAAACATTCATATGAATTTGATGCATTTTCAAGACTTCAAATTCTTTAAACAATTTTTCACTAGAATAATCAATAGCTTTTTAGACGTATTTTAAACGTATTTTAATTCTTCTTCTTTGTAATGCGAGGTGCGTTTGGAAAGTTCGTGGCCTGATACATATAATAATACGAGTAATAATAATAATAATAATAATAATAATAATAATAATAATAATAATAATAATGGCTTTATTTAATCTGACAGAGTTAAGGCCGTAAGGCCTTCTCTTACACTCAACCAGGATTAAAACCTGCGTACATAGTTGAACATACACTGGATCGGAATTAAGTAATTACATACTGATAAAATTTAGGTACATAATGAGATCGAAAGAGGTATATGGCATTGAAAACGTGTCAAGAATGTTGACTACATTTTGTGAAGTTTAATTTTGAAGTTAGTGCGCCAAACAGATTAACTCCAATGAAAAATACCGAGCTTCATTAAATATTTCGTAAAAAGAGAATGAGTACAACAGAAATTGAAACAGGCATGATTTCTGCACTGGGGGAATCCGCTCCAGCGTTTTGTCTGTGAAAAAAATGGACGGCACTATTTAAACATGGTCGAGAGTGTGTGGAAGACGACTCTCTCAGTGGACATTCAGTAATAGCAACAAGTAAAGAAATCGTAGGCAAAATCCACGACATGGTGTTGAATGACCGTTGACTGAAAGTGCTGGAACTTAACGAGGTTATGCGTATTTCAACTGAATAGGTGCGCCACATCTTAGGCAATGTCTTGGACATGTCCGAAGTGTCCGCAAGGTAGGTTGCGCGTTTAACACCGGAACAAAAGCACGTCCGATATCACATTTCGATGGATTGCCTGGCTCGATTCGAGAAAAATACGTCCGATTTTTTAGGAGGTTTGTGACCACTGATTAAACCTGGTTCCACTACTACATACCAAGAGAAAACAGTAGTGAAAACAATGAAAGCAAAGTGATTCTCCGCCTCCAAAGATAGCATTATCTGTCGCCTTGAAAAGTCATGGCGTCTATGTTCTGGGATTCTAAGAGGATAATCATGATTGTCTATCTAGCAAATGGGAGAATATTATTCACATCTCCTGAAGCAACTGAAAGGGAAAATTCGCGAGAAGAGCCGGGTATTGCCAAGGAGAAAGTGTTGTTTCATCACGACAGTACACCTGCTCACACGTTTGCAATCGCGGTTGCTAAACTACTCGAACTACGGTTCGAATTGTTACCGCACCCCCTCCCCCCTATTCAATAGATCTCGCACCTTCAGATTTCTTTCTTTTCCAAAGCTCAAAACTTATTTGTCTGGGAAGAAATTTTCGTCAAATGACGAGATTATCGCAGCAGCAGAAGACTTGCGAGCCTCGAGGAATCTGTGCACAAGGAGGTATAGCAGCATTCCAGCACCGGTGGCCCAAGTGTGTGAATGTCAGTGAGGATTATGTTGAGAAATAAAGATTGTTTCAGAATAACCCTAGTTTAATTTCTGTCAGGCTATGAACTTTTCGAACAAGCCTTGTACATCTAGTGAAATAAGATTAGTTTTATTAATACTACCCCATCCTAACACTGTATTCCATATTGGGTTAGACTGGGATTACGATGAACATTCGTTTGCATTTCGTCACGTTGCGTTCATACGTACGTTGAACTTCTACCGAACGTTCAGAGGCTGTGTATTATGATCGACGATCGTGACA
This sequence comes from Periplaneta americana, assembly GCF_040183065.1. Taxonomy (NCBI): domain Eukaryota; kingdom Metazoa; phylum Arthropoda; class Insecta; order Blattodea; family Blattidae; genus Periplaneta; species Periplaneta americana. The sequence continues at coordinate 140,230,640 of NC_091124.1, read as the reverse complement.
ACCGTCACAATCTGCCGGCCATAATGAATACTGAAATACACACGCCAGTCAGTCAGCTGTTTATGATAAACATTGAATTTAATGGTAACTTTGTCTGAGACAACATAAATAAAATAGGCCTACCGGTATTACGACAGAATAATATAGAATGATGATGATGATGATGATGATGGTAATAATAATAATAATAATAATAATAATAATAAAACCATATACTAGGTAAGACTGTTGTACCTTGAAACACTTTCCACCTTTTTTTTTTTTTTTTTTTTTTTTTAATTTTGAGAAATGAATTTTTTTAAATGAAAAATGCTTGAAATAATTATTGAAGTTTCCTTTACAACTTTCTGTATGTATTTTCGTGTTTTACAGATCTATTAAGGAGGAAAAAATAAAATAAAGGGATATGTAATGTGTTCGAAGGTACAACAGGTTCATGTACCTTGGAATATTCTCTCTTGTAAGTTGGAACACATGGAATATAGGTGGGAATATAGCTGTAAGAACTGACAATCATAATATTTAAAATATATTTCCCATCATAAACAAGAGCAGGGTTCTCTGATTGAGATTTTATTTCCTGGTTTTGTGTTAGAAAATATATATCAATGAACGAAATGTTTACTTTGGTACTAAAAAAATTGTTTCGTCCACAGAACTCACACTTTGCAATAAATCGAACCAAAATTACGAACAGTGCTACTTAGCGACTTTCTCTACAAACTATTTCAGTTTGAGTCCTCTAGGTAGCAGCAAACATAAAAAAAATAAAACAAAAAAATGTTCAAAGCTACACTATGCTGAAGGTACAACAGTGTCCCCTACTAAATAGCTAGATTAGTGGGAATTGCTAATATATTATTTTTGTAGTAAAGGCCCCTTTATTTCGGGTTAAAATAAAATAACATATCTAAAATAATGTAAATAAATGATTAAAAATATAAAAAATAACAATAAGTTAACCCTAGGTTCCAACCTCGATCCTCCTACACCACGACCACTCCCTTGACCAATACGCTACGAAGATATATGTAGTACAGTCGTTGAATTAGGTGTTATGAATGCTTTCATGTTTGCTGCCTGTAATGTTAACTTTTAAACAAAATGTGTTTTATGTCATATAGAGGAAATATATTTATGTGACGTGACGTATTCAAGCCAAGAACGTTCCTCGTATTATGTAATTTTTAATCAATATTATTTTATTTAATATCTCTGTAGCAATATGGCTCATCTACAACTAAAGAAGGGGTGAAAATACATTAAGCGCTTCTGATTCGTGATTGGATGACGTTCAACTTACGTTTATTTGCGTTTGTGGAAGCTAGACTTCGGCAATAACGAATTAGCGCCGCCATGCGTTCATTCATTTTAACGTTAACCGTAATCAAATACACGGAGCTTGTATTTATCAAACTTCAACGTACTTCACCGTAACGAAACGTAACGCAAACGAACGTCGATAGTAATCCCAACCTTACAGACTCAAATAAGGAAAAATAAACTGTAACTCTCACCTGTATAGACCAATGATGTCAAAGCAAGCGCATTTTTCTGACCTTGACGTCGTGCGCGGGCAGCAAGCGCAAAGTATGGAAAGAGGAAGGGTTGTGTATATGAATAAGCAGCCTGTTGGATTAAGAAAACAGTGGTGCACAAACTTCAGGCGGAACGTGAAATTTTATGTCGTTATTTTTATATGGCTTCTTTCTGTTTGATATTATCTATATTGTGTGTAAAACAAAAGTACTAACACTGATTCCTTAATATTGCATTTGTGTTTTATATGTTAATAACATAATAGAGAGTTAAGAAGGAATATTCACTTAAATTCCATAGTAGTATAATTATACTGTATTAAGTGAATGAAACAAATCATTCATAAAGAAAGTGATATTCCAAAGAAAGAGATTGAGTATGACATGATAAGTTGGAATTGATATTGATGGTATCTTTAGCCTTACAAACGTAATCAATAAACTAATCAAAACAATATTACAGTACAAAGCAAAGTTACCTAGGTACTGTATATGTTTTAAGTGTAACTAATATTACATAACAAAACTCTTATCGCATTATGCTTTTAAGGTGATATTGATGAGCAACTTCCTATCATCAGAATATTAAATTATTTTCTCGAAATGTGCTGAATCTATAGAGCTGATATTTTTAAAACACATGGGCACGTATCTTTTGCTTATGATGTAACAGTAGTGGCTTTGTTAATTCATTTCCTTACAAACGATTTCCATGCGAATATTTTCAAAATTTTCAATACGTTATCTTCAGTAATACGTATATACGGTATATTAGATTTACGAAAACATTCTGTAAGGCTACTAAATAAATAGGCCTATATCTAAAAATTTCACTTTTCTATAAGAAAAGTTTAGAAAATATTTCTTTTGAATAAAAAAAACAAACTTGTGAAAAATGAGCATTAAAATTAAAACTTACATTCTTATAATGCACTTATACTTCTCAGGCAAATCTAAAAATTAACATGGATACAGTTTTAATAAGTTATCTTCCCTTTATCTATTGAATCAGTGCTGGCCATCCCTGAATATAACTCGACCGCAGTCTAGTATATACAGTCGCGAAGCTCAATACGTAGTAAATATGCAAACATTAGGTAGTTGCTCACCACTAGGATCGCTAATATCGCCTCATTACAGGCAATGCAAAATAGTACCGTCACAGTCTATTCTTTCTAGCACCCTCAAAACTCAAGCTTCGTGACTGTATATAGTAGACTGTGGCTCGACCAAGCGGCATATAGCCTACTATCTCTTTCGTCTGTCTCTTTCCTTTCCGCTGTAAAGCGCTCAGGCTCTCCTGAGCTCTAAAGCGCGCGCTTGCTCCTATGGGCATCAATTGACATGCTTGATATAGACAGTCAACATTAATGGTATTAGAGATGTCAGTCCTACGTGCCTACCACCTTTACACACAAGGAAATACCCTTGATACTCATTTCTGTTAGAAGCTGAGTAAACATCTTCCTTAAGATCCCTCTAGATTCTAGAACAATGCTGCAGGCTTTGAGGATGTCTGGCGATCAAATACGTATTACCATTAATTGTTGAGTAAAAAAAAATCTGCATTTATGAAATTTCTCTATTACAATAATAATAATAATAATAATAATAATAATAATAATAATAATAATAATAATAAATTTATTGTCAGCAATTTCGTTTGCTCCTGCTTGGTATCTATAGCAGTGTTATAAATTAAACAGACCTCTCGCCGTTCCTAGTAATAAGCCAGAGATGTGACAGGAAGTTTCACAGACCTCTGAGTACCATATATACTTGTAGGAACATCATTTCCATCATTTCTGATAGCTGCATATGACACGTAACGTAAGTCGCTATCTTTGGAAGGATTTCCACTCCCACTCCCACGATTCCTTTGTGATCCAAGGACGCCATTATGTGTGAGGGAAGGTATGCTTAAATTTTCCGAACTCATTTTGCTTTATTATGTACAGTGTCTCAAACCAGTAAAACTCTTTCATATGTGACCCAGAAGTAGCTTTAATTATATCATCTTTGACTTCTCATTGGGTGCTGTTTAGAGTTATTATTAAGGAGCGGATTTCTATGTAATTAAATATTATTTTTTGCGTGTGATAAAACACAATTAACAAAGTTAAAAATTCCGAACATGAAGTTTCAAGTTCAAAACCCGAATTTTATTTCACATAAAAACACATATTTTCCCAAAAAATTATGTAAATACATATTTTCAGGAAATCTATTATAAACACACAAATCTTGGAATTTTTTTACTTAAATAATTTTTTACAAGAACTTTTAAACATTTTAAAACTAAATCAATTATGTCACTCAGAAGTACGTTATCTTTTTAAGAATTCTGGTTGCTTCGTGTTTCTAAGCGCTGTGTGGTGTATCCGTGATCCATTTTTGTAATAGTATCGCCTCAAGTTCTGAGAACTGCTAGGAAGCATATCAGTGTTATTATTAGAGAATAAATTAACATGGACAAGAAGGAGAGATCTTGCAACACACAATTAGGAATGTTTGTTGTTGTTGAAGATGATTTCATTCCGCTCTTGGTTTGTGAAAAACAACAGATAAGAGCTCCGGTATGAACATTATTTAATTTTAAAAAAATCTCTCGCCTCTTGCTCATGTCCATCAAGCAAGGCAATACGTCTTGTAGTGATTCTCTGTTACCGGGTTTCGTCAATCGATATCCTTCAAGATATACTGAAAGATGGTTGTTTGAAGAACGATTTGGCTTTCCTATCAGCAAATCTAAGCTTTTTGTGTGACACCATAAAAAAACTCGCTATCAGGTTCAGAAGCACAATTACTAAGGGACAAATTCCAGAATGTGTTTGGGAAAAACACTGGATATAAAAAAAAAATGTGTAGTAAAGTTGCTCAAGTATTGGAGGGTGTGCCTCTAGGTGAAACTGACGGTGTTTGTGTTTGTGACATTCTTCTTTTTAAATATGCACGTCTGACGCCCTGTGATGCGGAAAGATCGTTTTCACAGTATAAGTCGTTGTTCAGAGATAATCGGCATGCATTTTTGATGGAGAATTTGGAGATGACCTTTGTTGTTCACTGCAATTCTCGGCCAACTACTAGCACTCAAGTGTGGTTTGCTGAGTACCTAGTAACATTTTTTTTCCAAGCTAAGTAAGGTATTTTTGTCATATTTAAAAAAATATATATTTTTTTTCATTTTTAGCAAATATTTTTGTACTTTTTAGCACAAAAAATGTATTTAAATTTTTTAGCACATAAAAATCCGCTCCCTAGTTATTATACTTTAATTCAGCGAAATCGGAACAAAAGCTAAGACTAAATACCGAATATCGCACCAATATTTATATTTAAAACTAGTCAAAATGAATATTCAAGTATTGCTCAAATTGTCCATAATTGTTTTCAATACGTATCTGGCATCTTTTTGTAACAGCCTTGAATGTTTTGTGGCAAAATGTTGTTCCTATTCAGTTCCCTCGTTACTTATTTGTTTAGAAAATGAAGACCGTTAATATTTCTGAGTTTTCTTGTGAATAGCACAATATAATTCTAGAGTAAAATACATGAAGTTTGTTTGTAACATTACGATTCATATCTACAAAATGAGAGTTAATGTATTTTATCGGTTACTTAACGATGTTCTAACAACTACTAGTTTATTTAACGTCGATCGAGTTGGTGATATCGAGTCTATATTTGACGATAAGGCCGAGAATTCGTCATGGGATTTCATAACATTCGCATTACAGTTGGGGAAAACCTCGGAAAATTTCGACCAGGCAATCAGCTTAACCGGGTATCAAATACAAGCCCGAGCGCGTCTATTCATCACTCTAGTGACTGCCTTCGTGGTCTGGTGTCAACATTCTGGCTTCCAGACTTGGAGGTCCCGGGTTCGATTCCCGGGCTTGGCTCTCGGGAAATTTTCCTTGAAGAAAAAATGTCCGTGTGTCTAAAGTAGCCCTGAGCATAGAGGAGAAGCGAAAAAAAAAATTTAGAAACCTCTGCCCATGTAATTTTCGCTTACAGTAAGGCACTATACATCAGTAGTGGATTTTAGGCGACCAGTGAGAGCCGAAAATTAGTAATACCTATGATGCCTGCCTTGTACAATCCGTCACTGAACAATAGGGTGGGGAGTTAAGGAGTAGTCTACAGTGACTCAGGTGAGGTATTAGCGCCCAGGTCTGGTCTAGAGTCTGGAAATTTGTGAATGCGGATATGATTGCTAGGTTGCTGTGCTATTAATTAATAAATCTTAAATATATAATACACACACCAGACGCTGTTCAGAAATCTAACACATGTTTCAACGTCACATTGTTGACATGTTACGTCAATATAGGCCTAACACGAGCATTCGCCAGTCATTGCAGGAAAACGAACGCCAAGCCGAGGTGCTCAATGTGAGCATGAGTACTCCACTCGGTCGTGGTTTTTTCGCGAATTTCTTTGAGTGTTACATTACAAGCAGTGTTACCAATTCAGCGGTTTTCCGCTAAATCTAGCTTTTTTGGATAACCGTCTCGCGGGTAAAATTGTATTATCCCGCTTAGCGGGAATGCTAGCTGTTTTTAATCTTTAAAGCTTCTGAAATGAAACTCATATTAGCGTTATTGTTTTTTGCAAGTTCAATACCGGTCGCTTGTAACAATCGTACAGTATCGGTAATAAAATGTAAGTGCGGCGGCATTTTACTCACACGTTAAAAATCGAACACCTCCTGCCGCCATGCACTAGTACTTCACAGATTAAATTCAATTGCTTAAAGAATATTATTTGTGTAAGACGTGTGCCGTGATAGTGTTAACTATTAGCTATTACTCGTATCAAAAAAAATCCAGTACAAAACTGTCTCAGTGCTATTTATTCGTAAATAATTAAGATATGGGGCAACGATTTCGTAAAGAGTAGCTAAGCGAAGTGCAACTTAAAGACTGGGTTTTAGAAATTCCAGGATGTGCCGATAAAGCTAAATGTAGATTCTGTAAATGCGTGCTGGCTGCTAAACATTGTGATCTTGTATCTCACTGTAAGACGATGAAGCATCAATCAGCGAGCGTTGCATTTTCTTCGAGAAAGCTGGACACTTCTGTCCAAACCAACAAGGAATCTATAAAGGTTAGTACAGTTGAAGCATCTTTAAGTCTCTTCGTAGCATGTCACTAAGCCATAAGAACAGTAGACGATCTCGGAGAATGTGCAAAAATACATTTTCGGACAGCTCAATTGCAAATAAAGTACAACTACATCGCTCGAAGTGTACTAATATAATAAAAAACGTGCTGGCACCTCATTTTGAAAAGGCTCTTCTTGATGATGTAAATACTGGTCCGTTTAGTATATTAATTGATGAGTCTAATGACATTAGTGTCACAAAAATGTTAGGAATCGCTATTATATACTTCAGTAAGCAATCAGTAGGGAAGTTGGAGTCTACATTTCTGGCACTGGCTGAATTAGACACCTGTGATTCCGAATCTATTGTTGCTGCTGTGAGGGAAACACTTCGTTCTAAAGGATTAGATATTAAATATTTGAAAGGAATTGGCGTCGATAACGCCAGTGTCATGAGTGGCGTTAACAATAGAGTGTACGCTAAACTGCGGAGTGAATGTCCAGGGCTTACAATGATACGTTGCGTATGTCATTCTCTGCAACTCGCTGTTTCGAGTGCCTCAGATTGCCTTCCCACTAATCTTGACTTCTTAGTGAGAGAACCCTATAATTGGTTTTCCCATTCTGCCTTAAGGCGAAATGCTTACAAAGCATTACGAGTATTCGCAGCTATAAATGATGGGCATAGCCCAAAAAAATATTGTACGGAATTGCCAGATTCGTTGGCTGTCTATTGAGACAGCAATAGACAGAATCTTGGAACAGTGGCTAGAGTTGAAGACCATGTTCAATATTGCTAGTCCAAAAGAGAGAGATTATACTACAGCTCTCCTAAATAATATGTTCTGTGATGAAAAAAACCATGCTTTTCTTCTTTTTCTACGACCAATATTGGCTGAGGTACAAAGAGTAAACATACCTTTTGAGGCAAATAATTGCGATTGTACCAAGTTCTTGGATGATTTGGCTGGCTTGGAAGAAGGCATGGCCAAGAAATTCGTTCTTCTAACTCGCAGGAAGGACTTTGTGACAGAAAATCTAGATGACTATGTTTACTGGAGTTCCTATCTGGGTTATGAAGTTGAAGAGAAACTGTACCAAATGTAACTGCCAGCTGAAGAAGAAACCGACTTCGGGAAACGATGCATTATCTTCCTTATTCTGTTACATAAAGAGCTCCAGGCAAGATTGCCTGATAACATAAAAGTGCTAAGATCAATTTCGATCATTTCTGTATCACGTTCTCTGTGTGTTGTCAAAGACTCACTAATACCATTAATGCAGCAACTCCAAGTTCCATCAGACAAAATAGGAAAAGCAGAATTGCAATAATAATTAACAAGTGTGAAATGGGAGAAAACTACAAACACAATTGAATTCCGGAGTGAAGTAGCTAGTTATAGGGACGCATCTGATATAAATCCTTTTCAAGAGTTGGTTGAAGTAACCTCATCTCTTATTGTGCTTCCTCGATATAATGCTTAAGTGGATAGAATCTTTAGTATGATGAATGTCGTGAAGCCTAAGCTATGAAACCGAATGGGGACAGAATTAATGAATTCAATTCTGACAATACGGGCAGATCTGGGCCGTGTGAACAAATGTTGCAAGAATTTTCAGGTACCAACAGAGATTTTGGAGAAAATAGGTACCTTGGTTACGTACAGAAGTGAATGTGGATGGGCTAGGAATACCATCCCGGGGACCTCACAGTCACAGCATTATATTCCTGCTTTAGAAGATTCAGATGGAGATGATCTGGAGGAGCTGCTACTTTGAGTGATTTTTAAATTATATGTTTCTTATCAATACCAATTGTATGCGTATAAAATTGAATGTCTTACATTGTGCCCAAATGAAAGCTCCATTGACCAACTTCTGCGAAAGTTTTAAACTTGTGCGATATAACACTTATTTATTATTGTTATTATTATTATTATTATTATTATTATTATTATTATTATTATTATTATTATTATTATTAAATTGAAATATAATAAATACACATTAAAATCTAGAGACTTTTGTTATAAAATCGCGGGTTTTCGAAAGCCATCTAGCTGGATTATATAAACAACTGTTGACAACACTGATTACAAGTCAGTATACGTCAGCGAGCCGCGCAAGCGAGCCCGATAGCTTCATACAGTCACATAGTGGGTCTGAACGCAAATCTAGCTGAACGAAATTAACAACTACTCTCCTATATGATATTTCTATTAAACTTTGTACAAGAGTTAAAGGTAGCTTATTTTTTTGTACATACTCAGATTTAGTTTGTAAATAAGAGGAACTATTCCTTTAAAGGGGTGCATTTAGGCAAAATTAACAACTTTTCTCCTATGTAACAGATTTCTATTAAACTCTGTACATGGATCTGCACAGGGATTACAGGTAGCATATATTTTTTATGCACAAACTCTGATTACGTTTCTATCACAGAAGCTACCGCTTTAAAGGACTTGCATTGAGACAAAATTAATTAAGTTCTCTACTACCATACGGATTTTTATAAAACTTTCCACATGAATTACAGGTAGAATATATTTTTCTGTGCAATTTCTCATTACGTTTATGTAAGAGGAACTACCCTTTTTATATGGGGTGGTTTTAGAAAAAATTAATAAATTCTGTCCTATGTAACAGATTTTATGAAACTTAACGCATGTCTTCTTTTAAAACTCTTGGCTCAGTTATATCAAGCAAATACTCGAAATCTATAGAAAATATTCTAATGAATTTTTAATTGACCCCTAATTTTTCAAAATATTCCATAAATTCGATGCACCATTAACACTTTCTTCTGTCTCTATATAGAATATATTCGCATGCCACCATCGTTTCTGATTTTTCTTCTTCTTCTTCTTCTTCTTCTCATTATTATTATTATTATTATTATTATTATTATTATTATTATTATTATTATTGTGTAAATAACACGATCCCATAAGAATAAAAGCAGCACTCGCGACTTCTACTGTATATCCGATAACTCAAACGGAAATAAAATTTGGAGCACTTTTCAGCCGAGCATTCAAAGTGAGCATTACATTACAATGCTCGGTTCAAGTCAGCCGCCGAATTTATTCTCGCTATTTGCTCAAGGATTCGTGGGCTTTGGTAAACTGACTTACGGTCCAACCAGTGCACTTGTATTGGAGTTTTTAATCGAATTTTTGTATTTTCAATAGTGCTGTTGATCGATCAAAATAATCGATTAACTATTTGAATTTAGTCGATAGATTAATCGAGTTTTGATAGAGTTGAAAAATGTTTTAATACACTGTAATACACAGTTATTATTAAATTTAACGTGTGTTCGGTGATAAGAATAAGTATTAAATGTTGTATATCTGTATATATTGTATCGTTATATTACAAAACAATTTTAATTACTTACTAATATATTTATTTACAATTTATTGTGTCAATTTCTCCGGGAATTTTTGAGACGAACATAAATAACAAAAAGTATGAAGACTCATCCAGTTAATACTGCTTCATCCATGATTTTAAACACTGAGTGCATTCACATGCTCCGAATTAAGTGCCGCTCTGTGTTTAGTAACAATGTTTGCTGCATCACTAAACACGAAAAATTTTTTTCTGACAAGCACTTTTCCACGATCGTTCAATTTAAATCCAAACGTTTTACCGAATTTACCTCTCAATTTTCATATGACAAACCACAGAAAACTGATTTTTTTCTTTACCAAACTAAACACACAACCTTCATATACAAACTCAGTACAGAAACTGCAAAAGTACAGCGGTCGAAACAGAAGACTGGCCCCTATTGTAATCGAATTACCAGATTTTAGAAAGAGAAGAAGGTAGTTACGCTCTCACTTGCACACGGGGTATACATGGCTATTTTATAAGAGATGAGGGGGATGAATCCCAGAAAAATATGTATTTCATATGCTAGGAAGATGAGCTGACAACAAGGTGGAAGTTTTCTTGGAAAACCATAAAATTTAATAAGGGTTTCGCATTGTGTTTCAACTTTCAATAGAGGTAGACTAGGTCACTGTCCTCATACCTCCATCTCTTTTTGAAGTGTTTGTGCAAAGATTTTTCCTACTCTACCTGGTTTACAATTAGAAAATAACAGTACTATTGTGCTTTTAAGTAAGCAATTTCGAAGAGAGAAATATTGTCGGAACTTTTAGTATGAATTTGTAATAACAAAATAATAATTAATATCAACTACAACCGATTAATTTTAATCGACTCGATTATTCGATGAAATATTTTTGATCGATTAATCTTACAACAGAAATTGATCGATTAATCGATTAAATCCCACAACACTAACTTTCAAGCATTGTTGCGTGCTGGTAACTTAGTACATTGTAACTGTATTTCTTCTTAAGCGCATAATGCTTATGTTGTTTCTTTTGAAGTTTGTGCCATATATGTTAAAGTGCCACAGAAAACTAAAAAGTTGAGATCATAAGTGTATGCGAAAAAAAAAACTGCACAAAAGTTGGTGGTACCTTACATGCATTCTGTCATTGTTATGAAATATTTGTTTTCCGCAGAGCACTATAGACTTTCTTTTTACACCCAGTAAAGGACATTGGTTTTATGGGGTGGCTGTCGTGTACGGTTCCCAGTGGTCACCCTGCTAGCCGTTGGATCCGAGGTTCTCGGATTCAATCCCGTTAAAGGATAATTGAAAGTGTGATAAATCCTCAGCATGGTTTTCCTGAAAGAAATTAAAGCTATCGTAGATTGATAACAAATAAAGAACACTTTCCTTATTAGGCAAAACTTACAGGGGGTTTCTCGCCTACGTTGAATTTCGTCACTCAATGACCTCTGCAGTTAAAAGTGTCCTTTAATAAAATATTACTTCTGCTGCATAAGATGTGAATCTTCAAAGTGATCATGTTCCTTGTGTACGGATGTCCTATTGGTGACACGGCAGAACTTCATTTTTTAAAATCGTAATATAGGCTACGGAGTATAACAAAGGGGCCTAATTATATGTAATCTATATGAGTCTCTATAATCTATAAGACCCAATATACGGTAGTTTCCAAGAAGCCCCTATAAATTTCCACAGAACATTCAGCTCGGCTCCCGTCCGGTAACACTCGCATTAGATATGCTTGCGGGACCGGCATACACTGAGTCATTATCGATCTGTAACTTCCCGCGTATTTTGACTGATATAACTTCAATTAAAAGCATTCACACGATTATATTAAATTTTTGTTTCATAACGAGTATTAATCTGTGTTATAGGAGTTTTTCAAAGTGGTGTCCTTCTGCGTCCAAACATTTCATATGCTTCATTTGAAGAATTTCTTAGATATGGGTCAATAACACCTTCAGAAATGTTTTATAAAACCCAATTTCTGAAGTTTATTCGACTTATATTTTCATTCAGCCGTAATTCATGGACATCAGTGACTTCGTAAGTTTTCAATTTTAAAAGTTTTATAGCTGTATGAGCAGAGGTTTTTGAAGTGTACGTTTTATGTTAAAATGATGTAGGCCTACAGATTTATTTTGAGAACGTTCTACTACTGCTCCAGTTTCAGCGAGGTTTTCTTCAGTTAGAACTGGGACACCAGGAAATTTCTCTAAAAATTGTCTTCACACTTCTCTACATGAATCTGTTGTCACATAAATATCATATATAAAAATTCTTTGTTTTAGTGTGAACTTGTGGGACGGCATACCTATGAATTACTATATCGAACAACCGTAAAATTTAAGAGACACACACTTGCGCTTTAAAGGAAGTTATCAACATACCAAACTGCAAACTAGAAATCAAGTGACATATAAAGTAAATTGTGTCGGCTCTGAACTTGAGCGTAGTTTGTCGCGGCGTTGATACATATAGATCATCTATGAACGCAAGCATATCTGATGCGCGTATTCCTGGCCGGCATCCGAGCTGAACGTGTTGTATGTGTATGTTTACATTTGTCAGAGCTCAGTGTTTATACTGCATTTCCAGATATAAGCCAAGGAGAAGTCAATCAAATGTAACGTTAACAAATATTTTATTTATTTATTTACTAGAGCTTCCTCAAATTAGAGGCTGCCATCAGACAAAGGATACAAAACAATACAAGAACAAATATACGAGGCGCATCCAGAAAGTAAGTTTCCCGATTTTTTCCCCTTGAAAGTAAACGTAATTAGCCGTGTCAATTGCGCATGCTTAACAGATCTATGACGTATCAATCATATGCCAGCCGGACAGGTCCCGCCTGGTGCCAGTAGCGTGGCAGCAGTGGTCCGAAATGGAAGCTCTTATTCCTTCTCCCGCCGCCTGCGAGGTTCGGTCGGTGATAAAGTTCTTTAATGCACAAAGCATTGCGCCAATTGAAATTCATCGGCAGTTCTGTCAGGTCTATGGGCCGAACATCATGAGTAAGCAGATGGTGCGTCGCTGGTGTAGGCAGTTTTCCGAAGGTCGTCAAAGTGTCCATGATGAAGGGCGCAGTGGGCGACCGTCCCTCATCAATGATGATCGTGTTGAGCTGGTGCGGCAGTGCATCATGGAGAACCGTCGCTTCACGATTACGGAGCTGAGCAGCCATTTTCCGCAGATATCGCGATCCTTGTTGCATGAGATTGTCACAAAGCACTTGCTGTTCAAAAAAGTGTGTGCCAGGTGGGTGCCGAAAAACCTGACACCCGAACACAAAATGCAACGTTTAGGAGCAGCACTGACATTTCTGCAACGGTATCACGATGACGGCGACGAGTTCCTCGACAGGATCGTCACGGGCGATGAGACTTGGATTTCGCACTTCACCCCGGAAACCAAGCAGCAGTCAATGCATTGGCGGCATAGTGGATCTCCGGTCAGGACGAAATTCAGACAGACGCTGTCGGTACGGAAAGTGATGTGCACGGTGTTCTGGGACAGGAAGGGCATTCTGCTCATTGACTTCCTTCCAAGAGGTGAAACAGTGAACGCTGACTGTTACTGTGAAACACTGCGAAAATTGCGACGTGCCATTCAAAACAAGAGGCGTGGAATGTTTACTGCAGGTGTTGTGCTCCTCCATGACAATGCTCGTTCACATACGGCTCGGCGCACAGCAGCTGTTTTGACGGAATTTGGCTGGGAGTTGTTTGATCATCCACCCTACAGTCCTGATCTTGCTCCCAGCGATTTTCACGTTTTCTTGCACCTCAAAAAATTCCTGTCCTCCGGTGAGCGTTTTGGCAACGACGAAGAGCTGAAGACGTCTGTCACACGCTAGTTCCATTCACAGGCGGGAGAGTTCTACGACAGGGATACAAAAGTTGATCCCACGATACGACAAGTGTCTCATTTCTTATGTTGGCTGTGTTGAAAAATAACTGAAACATTGCTGTACCTGTTGCCAATAAATGTTTTCCTGAAAGTGTGTGTTCTTCTTTTAAAAAAATAGGGACACTTACTTTCTGGATGCGCCTCGTAATATGAGGAGGCTAAGGCTCGACTTCGGTCTCTGATGCCATAGTAGTAGTGGTAGTGGTAGTAGTAAATCTGTAACCAAAATTTGTCCGATAACTTTCGCTTTTCCAAAAAATGTTAAAATGTATAATTAACCACCCTGAGACCGAAAATCGCATTTTTGAAATTTTTGTCTGTCTGTCTGGATGTTTGTTACATTTTCACGCGGTAATGGCTGAACGGATCTCTATGAAAATTGGAATCTAAGTTAAGGTGTTAGGTAAAGCTTACAGCAGTAAAATTTTGGAAATATTCAACATTATTTTCCTCCATTACTGTATCTTGTACAATATTGAAAATTAGTATGTCCTTCTGCTATATGATAAAAATATTTTTACGATTTAAAACATTTATATACAGTATATGTATATATTATATTATATTATATTATATATATATATATATATATATATATATATATATATATATATTCAAAATTCAAATTCACTCTGCAGTGATGAAGCGTTTTCCTCATAACTCAGAAACTATCCAACATTCTGTAATGAAATTTTTTGTGTGTATTTATGCATGTTATATCTACAATATTAAGCAAAATCACTTCTCTAGCTTTGATTTTTTTTATTTCATTGGGTTATTTTACGACGCTGTATCAACATCTAGGTTATTTAGCGTCTGAATGAAATGAAGGTGATAATGCCGCTGAAATGAGTCCGGGGTCCAGCGCCGAAACTTACCCAGCATTTGCTCGTATTTGGTTGAGGGAAAACCCCGGAAAAACCTCAACCAGGTAACTTGCCCTGACCGGGATTCGAACCCGGGCCACCTGGTTTCGCGGCCAAACGCGTTGACCGTTACTCCACAAGTGTGGACTCTACCTTTGATAGATTGTCTGATAAAAATATATTATTTATTAAGGAATGTAGTTGAAAGAGCGTGATATTGTAAACATGACTTTCAGCAATAAAATAAAAGAGAGAGAAAATGAAAAAGTTAACAAGTTTAAGAGTTACGAGGGAAACGCTTCATCACTGCACAGCGAACTGCCACCGTTCTGGATTTTGAAAAAAAAAAAATTGTATATATATATATATATATATATATATATATATATGTATATATAGGCCTATATAAATAATTTTTATGTCGTAAAGTATTTTTTTTTCATATAGCAGAAGGACTAATTACCAAGACCTCCAATT
Source organism: Periplaneta americana (assembly GCF_040183065.1). Lineage (NCBI taxonomy): Eukaryota > Metazoa > Arthropoda > Insecta > Blattodea > Blattidae > Periplaneta > Periplaneta americana. Next base: position 140,215,362 of record NC_091124.1, on the reverse strand, counting down.
ATAATTGGTATTACTATTAAAAAAATTATGATGAAGGCATGACAGTAACAATTACATTATAAATTTGATCATTTTACACATAGGCCTACCAATTTTCATTATTGTACGAGATACAGTAATGGAGGAAAAAATGTTGAATATTTACAAAAAATTTACTGCTCTGAATTAAATAAATCGAACTATTTCGCTTATTATCGATTTTCATGAAAAAAATTTACATAACAAATGTTTCTTTGAAAACGATTTCCGATAATTTTTATCTAATGCAAAATTTTGATAGGACTGATATTTAACGAGATACACGAGTTGTGGTCCACGTGCGCAGTAACGGTTAGCGCATCTGGCCACGAAAGCAAGTGGCCCGGGTTCGATTCCCGGTCGGGGCAAGCTATCTGGTTGACGTTTTTCCGGGGTTTTCCCTCAACCGAATATGAGCAAATCCTGGGTAACTATCGGTGCTGGACCCCGGACTCATTTCACCGGCATTATCACCTTTATCTCATTCAAACGCTAAATAACCAAACGTTGATAAAGCGTCGTAAAATAACCTACTAAAAATACACGAGTTTTAAAGTAACAATACGTTTTATCACCGCCGCCTCAGACTAATAAGCTATAATGAATTGAAAACAAATAACTCCGTCTATTTAAGGCGACCTTGCACACAACAAACAGAGAATATTATTCATTTAATGCTATTTTTATACGCATATATTTTGTATTCTATGATGAGAATATGTAAATGTTTATCAATATTAATATACGGAGAATGTTTGAAACTACTTAACCGATTTGGATAATTCCTTCACTATTTGAAATTGCAGTTTCTCTAGATGGACGTAATGCTATATGATGACTGATGTAAGATTAAAATGGATCCTCACGCAGAGAAAACTTGATATTCTGTCGAAATATTGTATAACTTGATTATTTAAACTTTATTCAGTCCACATAAAAAACAAGAATTTTATACACTTCAGTTTCTTTTTGTCCACAGAACATAATAGTATTTTTGAGAGTTTTGTCGTAAATATTAGTATTTTTACTGGACCAAAAATACAGCACCTATGGAGTAAAAATTTGTATGTTAGGCCTACCATTGAGCTCACTGGAGCTGAGTTATTTTTAAAAGTGGCACGATTTGGCGTTCCTGCGCTCATATTTTACCCATATTCATTTCCTGTGTTTCTTAAAATAATATTTATGTACCACATTCATTTTCATTTTTCTATTTACGTAAACAATGCTGCACAACCGAGCGAGTTGGCAGAGACGATAGAATTTGAGACTCGCATTCGTGAGGCCACGGGTTCAAACTCTATGTTCGACCAATCTGACTGCGGTTTTTCATGGTTTCCCTTAGTCATAAAGGCAAATGTCAAGATTGGAAATCTACATGGCATGATTCATCACCACCTCAATTACCAATACGATAAACATGAATCAAAATCTATAATCAGTTACATGAATACAAGCTATCTACAACACACTATAGAAACAGGAACTCAACAAGAGAAAACGGCCTACTGGTATACCCACAAATTCAAAACACGCGACATGACCACAGATGTTAAACTTAATAAAGAAAAAAAAAAAAGTTGCACAGTGAGGCCAACATAAAACATTATCTTTGTACATAATCCACTCTATAGTGACATTAATTTGGAGTGATTTATTAAAGGATGCATTCAAGGCTAAATTATGAAAATGTTAAACGTATTATTCTTGCACCAAAAACGGATGCTCTGTGAACAAAATTATCCTATTTTAATTATTTGCATTGTAATAACAATTAAGAAACATGTTAAAGGAATTATCCTTGCACCGAATTAGTGCTCTCTGGACCAAAATGGTCGTATTTTAATTATTTAAATACAATTTCAATTAAGTACATATTAAACGATTTATTCTTCTATCAAGCACGGATGTTTTCTGGACCAAATGCCCTATTTCAATTATGCATTTACTTTTATTCATTTCTAACAAGTGCAGCGAAGCACAGTGGTATGGTTAGTAAGTAATAATTAGGTGAAGGGAAAATAATAGGAGTCAATTGACAGTGAGAAAGATGATTAGAAGTAAGATAATAAATGAACCATTTTTGTTATTAGGTGATTAAAAGAAATGAGTAATATGGGAAGAAGAGAGTGAAAGGAGGAAGTCGAGATGGAAGAGAGAAAAGAATGATGACGGGGAAGACAAAGAATACTTTATTACATGTAAAATAACTCTGTGAAGGACGAAAATAAAAGAGAGAACGGAAACTAGTACATTAAGCATTCACAATTCGTAGAGAATTGTGTGCGGCATTATTTATGAGTTTCATTCTGCATATGACGACGGTCTGTGGTGCACGGAACCTGTTATGTCCAGCTGCCGACCATCTGCAACCCCAGTGCATGCATTTTGCAGGACACAGCATAACTGTTTCATCTAAACACAACTTTGCCTCATCTGGACATTCTTATTGAATCCGTGTTTACTATTTCTTCGTAGCTTGTTTCTATCCACAGTGATGTTGTTCAAGGAATTCCAGTTTCATCAAGCACATTTGTGCATAATGTTATAATAATAATAATAATAATAATAATAATAATAATAATAATAATAATAATAATTTATTTAACCTGGCAGAGTTAAGGCCATACGGCCTTCTCTAACACTCAACCAGGAGTAAAAACTGCGTTACAAAAACACTACAAATTTACAAAGTACACTACAATTTTACACATAAAACTGAATAAGATAATAATAATAATAAAATGTAAACAACAAGTAAGAAGAAATCAGACATAATATATAAGTTACAGAAAGAAAGAAAAGAGCATAATAAAATGTGAACAGCAGGTCAAAATAAATGAGGCATACAAAGTATAAAAAAAGACAATTATTGATAATAATAATAATAATAATAATAATAATAATAATAATGATAAAAAATAAGAATAGTAATAATAATAATGATAATAATAGACCTAATAATAATAATAATAATAATAATAATAAAAGTAGTAATAAAATAGTGCAGTACAAAGCATACAATGAATACAATATTTTAAGTACACACAGTAAGGAAAATTATGATTATATATAGCTCAACTTATCACATTAGAGATATACCATTATCGGAAAATATGAAAACAAAAGTATAAAATAAGTTAAATATCACTAGAACATAAAAAAAATGTGAATACGTGGAAACATGCAATACAACACTTGTCATAATAGTAAGTTAATTTGGCAACTCGTCATAAGATAATTTTCTAACTTGGATTTGAAAGATTTCAATGTTCGGCAGCCCTTGACTTCAGGCGGCAGAGAGTTCCAGTGACGAGAGGTAGCAACAGTGAAAGATGAGGAATACAGAGATGATGTGTGAAGTGGAATTTCTAGCGTGTTATCGCATTGTGCTCGAGTATTAATATTATGATAGCGAGAGAGAGTATGAAAACGAACGAATAAATAATAGGGGGATGAAATGTGCATAATTCGATATAAGAGAGAAAGTGAGTGCAGATTTCTCCTCTCATGTAACCTAAGCCATGATAACTTCTCGAAAGTAGGTGAGATATGATCATAGTATCGAACATTACAAATGAAGCGGACGTACGCGTTATGAACACGCTGTAGTTTCTGAGCGGAATCAATCCTGAGATCACTGAACAAAACAAGTCTGTACCAACGTCTGTTTTAATTTAGATGGATAATGATACAATCTTTTTAGTGAATGAAGAATAGAGAATGCCTTCTTACATGTACTGTATATACTGCTAATACTAATATTCCAAGTGGAGAATCCATATTATTTAACATCAAGCGATACATGCTAACAATCTAAGGCTCTAATCTAAGCCAAGGGTGACCAGCCGTTTCCATTTCGTGCCACGTTTTGCTAAAAATAGTTAGGGGAGAGCAAATAATAGCATAAAGCAAATACATACTGCACTGTTATAGAATATTTTTTATCGTTTGCTAATATAATTTTTGTAATTATTTATTCATTCGTTCATTCATTCATTCATTCATTCATTCATTCATTCATTCATTCATTCATTCATTCATTCATTTATTCACTCCATTCATTCCATTCATTCACTCTCTCATCACTCGGCGATTTATTTATTTATTTATTTTATTACTTAATTACTTATTCACGTATTTATTTATTTATTTATTTATTTATTTGTTTATTTAATCTGGGAGGCATCGGTCCTCCTCTGCCACACCACCAGAAATATAAATACAAACACATAAATGCGAGGAGAATAAGTAGGCCTAAATAAGAAAAATAAATAAAAATACAAGTAAAAATATAAATAAAAAGGGGGTGAAAAAAAATGAAAATGGAATGAAATCACAACTGGTAGGTCTAAAAATGAAAAATATGCTAGTAGGCCTATATTAATGATTGTCTAGTATATTTACTGATTAGGCTAAGTAACTAAACATCTAAAGCTAAGCAGAATTGTACAAATTTTAAGAGAAACAAAGCATTAATAATTTCCAAGTTTCTACAACAAAATTAAAATTTGCGTTTGACTGCATTGTACTTTACTCAGAAAAGGACTACAAAGTTTATTTTTGAATAATATTAAAATCTGACAGTCCATGATATCGCTAGATAGGGTATTCTACAAACACGATAGCGAGACAGTAAATGATGATGAATATATTTATGTTTTATGTGTTGGTATAATCAGCATGCGGCTGTTTTGTATTTGTGTAAGATAGAAATAAAATTATGATTATGATATAGGCTTAGGTTAACTGAAGCGGGAAGCAATTTAGGGTAGTTATAGAAATGAGAAGAACTTATAAAAGGCGAATAAGGGAATGAAGATTTCTTTGTTCGGTAAGTCGAAGCTAGTTTAGAGTTTGGGAGGATAGGAAAATGTAATCTTCGCGACATCGCAGACGCAAACGAAGCGAACCCACGAATTACGAATAGGTACAGTACTTCGTGTAATCTTTGCGATTGGTCGACGTTGAGATCGGTCAGTAGAAAACCATGATAATCAAAATGGGACATTAATAGCGTTTGCACTAATATAAGTTCATTATGCAAATGTACAGCACATTTTCGAAAACACCGTATGAAACTCGGCTAATGAAATTGATAACGCGATGCTTGCAGAAAATGGATGCGATTATGACAGGAGAAACGTAAATATTGAAAGAGTAATACGCGAATAAAATTACATGAAGCTGTAATTCGTTATATTTATCATTCGTTATTGATCGAAATTAATGTTTTGACATTTTGGCAATATTAACGTCTCTTAATTCAATTCTTCATATCAACACTAGTCAACAAATTTTAACTTTTTGTCTGTCACAGAAATGAAATCAGCTGATTTTTACTAAATCGACCCTGCTGATTACGAAAATCGCAGTGAAAAATCTGTAACACGTAACATTTTTGTGTGACAGAAGGGGAAGTATTTTGATTAAAAGAAACGTTTTCGTGCATTTCAAAATACGTAATTACAACAGTGATAATAAATAAATTCCTAAGATACAAAATTTATATACAAAATACACTGACGTTTCATAGAAAAATAATAACGCTGCATAAATAATAATTACAATAAGAAAAAATAGCATTATGTTACTTTTTTCCCTTCAAAATAGGCTTTTACTTTATTAATTTAAAACTGGATTAAATGAACTATAATTTTTTAAGATTATTAAATTAAATTGATTAAAATCTCAAATCAAATAACTTAAGAGCCCTACACTGAAGTAAACAACCATATACAGACTTCAAGCTGGATTTTTTAAAAATATATTTAGTTACTTAGAGTTATATTTTCCTCTTGTAGTTTGAGTCACCTTCCCTGAACAAAAACCAACAGTAGTCCCCAATGATACTAGAATCCCACCTTCCTTGATGTCGTTGTTCCATCCTGTGTATATCTTGATGGAATATTTCCCCTTGTTCATCGCTTACACCTCCTAAGTTCTTTGGAAAAAAATTGAGATGGGAATTTAGGAAATGTATTTTCAAAGACATCTGACAACCAAGCTTCTGATAACTATGCAGGAGTTCTTGCCCAAGCTGTTTGTAATTGTCAACTTTATTATTACCTAAAAACCCACTAAAACACTTCCAAAGGCATTCCAAGCTTCTAGTTCCTCAACACTTAATTTTTTTCGAAGCTCTTATCTTTCAAAAGTTTCCTAATTTGAGGGCCAACAAAAATTCCCTCTTTCACTTTAGCTTCACTGAATTTCGGAAACATATTCCTTACATATGCAAAACCTTCTCCATTTTTATCCATAGCTTTAACAAAATTCTTCATTAAACCAAGCTTGATATGTAAAGGAGGAAGCAGTACTTTTTCCGGTTTTACTAAAGAGACATACTTGATATTATGTTCTCCTGGGTCATAGCTTTCTCTGGGAGGCCAATCTTTCACTACATGTATATAGTGTTTTTCAGTGGCTCTACTATCCCATAAACAGAGAAAGCAACAGTATTTTGTGAATCCACTCTGAAGTCCGAGCAATAAGGCGACAATTTTCAAATCTCCCAGAGTTTCCAGCAGTATGTTTTATATTGGATTGCATCTAGTAACACTGACAAATTTGTATAACTTTCCTTCATATCCACTGAATACGCCACTGGAATTGATGGTTTAGTGTTTCCATTGTGCATTAACACTGCTTTTAAACTTATTTTGGAAGAATCTATGAATAACCTCCATTCCTCTGGGATGTGTTGAAATCCTAGTTCTTCCATTAAGCCATCTATATTTACATACGCGCACATAGAATTTTTCATTATAAAATACTTCTAACACCGTTCATGTCTCTTCCTGTACAATGAAATTCTAGTATCTGGTGCTAGCAGGTTCCATTGTTGCAGTCTAGACCCTAAAATCTCAGCTTGTTGTTTAGTGAGATTAAGATCTCTTATTAAGTCGTTCAGTTCACATTGTTGAATTAAATGGGGTTCTTTATGATGTTCAGGATTATAGGACGGACCAAAGGATGTTAATGGTTGAGCCAAGTCATCTGTTTGTTCTTTTGGAAGGACCAATTCCTCCAATTGCTAAGGTGGATTAGAAATAGGGAGTTTTGGTCCATGTGGTACAGGTCTTATTGCAGATGGAACATTAGGATATTCAATTTTAGATCTTGTTTTCTTTGAAAATCCCGTAATCTTTGTTAAACAGAAATAACAGTCTTCTGCATGGCTTGTCGGTTCACGTCAGATCATTGGAACTGCAAACGGCATACTTCGATTCTTCTCTCCATTCATCCATTTTATCAGTTTTGAGTAACATGTTTTGCAGCACACATGGGGAGCCCACAATTTGTCCTCATCACACACATTACATTCAAAATAGCAATAATATGCTTGTTTCAACTTATCTGATAAAGGCCCACGCTGCGATTTTGCTGTAAATTTTCCACATACGTAACAAAAGATGTCCGGCGAAGTTACACACTCACGACGAGATTTTTTCATTCTCAGAAAGCGTAAATGAACGCGAAGATAAACACTTAAAACCAGCGACACAACTTGTCACAAGCTCAAACAATTTTCAACTAATCCTAAAATGCAATCTATTTCACTCTAAAAGCCCACCCTCTCATTGCTTTCTCTTGGTCTAGCGCCATAAAGCAATAACGTTATACAGATATACTGTATATCGCCCACTACGCGCCTTATTAATGCAGACTCATGTATTTCAAAGAACCTATTCCTTAAAATACACTTCTAGTATATTCTGAGCAACAATAAGTTATAAAACGTATGAATATACTGCGTAACCGTTTAAATAAAGTCCATAGTTCGATACCCGAGTTCTTTAATAAATTCATTCTTCTTTTTTTACAATTTTCAATTTTTCTCTTAAATGGTGCGTGATGGAAAATTTTCAAATTTAGATCCACTATCGGCACACAAAAATTGATCTAAAATGATCATTTCCACCCTTGTGACAAAAACCTTGTTGACTAATGATTATTTTATGCAACCATTTAGTTTGTAGCTATGACTCGTAGCTGTCTTCTAGTTCCTTGGTAATAAAACTACCTGGACCTGGAAGCTACTTCGAAAATTTTCATCAGATTATAAAAGTAAGAAGTCGTTCAAATAGCCTTCATAATAGTAAGTTACTGTCTTATAAAATTTTAGCAAGGAAACTTTTCGATTGAGGATGTACGGTTATGTAATGGCGTCCTAAATGTTTCTTATTATAATCTATTATCACAGTCTAGTATATACAGTCACGAAGCTCAATACGTAGGCAATATGGATCCATAGATAGTTGCTAACCACTAGGATCGCTACTATCGCCTCATCACAGATAATGCGAAATCTATTGTTCCTTGTACCCTCAACAATTCAAGCTTGAAAGTCAACATTGAAAGATCTAAATAATAAACTTGAAACTCTTACCTCGTCACCTTTTCTTCATGCAGACCAGAAATATTGTGTTCTAAATACCTCCATCTGTACTTCCTTAATATATCAATTTCAAACCATCCCTTCTGAACTTATACCAAAAAAGTTCTTGGATGACGCCGACAAATTAATAAAAAGTGCACTGAAAGAGGTACTGAATCTGCCTACAGACATTCCTGATGCAGTGATTTATAGTCCTAGAAAGTACAAAGGACTAGGAATTTTTCGAACAAAATGGGAAGCACTACTACAACAAATTAATGCTCTTCGACGTTTACACAAATCTCAAAACCCATACATCATACAAACACGTCAGATTCATGAGGAGAGCATTAGATGTGCCCAATCTCTGAACATTGTTCCAGAAGATGCCTAATTTCATAAGAATGAACATTTCTTAAATGTTACAAAGATTCGTAACCTTCTGAGGAACAGAGAATTTCATATTTGGTGTCGTCATCCACAGAAAGGGAAAGGCGTAGTTTTATTTAAACAATATCCTGGTGCCAACAAATGGATTTGTAAACACGAAGGACTCTCCAACAGCGAATGGCGCGATGGCATTAAAATGGTTGGAAATGTTGCTGCAGTACGTGCTGTACCGGGAAGATCTCAGGACAACCGTTGTAGGCATTGCCACAACGAGGTTGAAAATCTTGCACACGTCCTGGATCCTGTCCACACGGCGAAGCTCTGCGAAACGCTAGACACCACCAAGTACGATCAATTATAGCCACTGCCCTTAAACATGCCGATTACAACAGCTTTGAAGAAGTACATGGTCTCTCCGTCATTGGCAGTACACGGCGCATAGATATAATAGCTTTCAAGGAATGTACAAGATCTGGTTACATAACTGATCCCACTGTGCGTTTCGAAACGGATGAGGAACAGCCAGCAGAAATGGATAGTGAAAAAAAAAATATCTACAATCCTACCATTCCCTATTACCTCAAAAAATACCAGCTAAAAGAGCTTGAAGTAATCGGACTTCTGGTTGGAGCAAGAGGTGCCGCTACTCTCTTCATGAAAGATGTGTTTAAGAGGCTTGGAATACCTACATCTATTATTCCGATTGTAACCTTAACTGCATTGAAAGGGTAAATTGCTCTCCTGAAGAATCACCTATATTCGAAATCAAACTAAGTTCAGTAGCATTCTTTACTTTTTTGTAACACTTACCTTTCTAAAAATAGGTATATTTTCACTAATCTCAAAAAAAAAAAAAAAAAAAAAATTATTTGCAGGAAATTATTTGTAGGAATTTTATTGTTAAAACAAAATCAATGGTTTTTCATGAACTTGTAAAAATTTCTATGGTTAAGTACTCTTTGTCCCTTGTGGCAGCTCACGAATGGTGAGAAGATATATAAATTATATATAACTAGACTGTGCTATTACTGCTAATATCACGTAGATACAGTAGGTACTTTTTCCTTTTACGGCATTAAAGAATTACTCTTGCTTCCATTCAGAATGCAAGTGACATTTCCTGTGTTTTAACTCACACCTATCGTCTCCTATTGAATAATAGTGACAATACAACCCACGACTTACCTATTAAAAAAACATACAAACAAATTGTATTCATCTGCAAGCGACGACTGTGATAGAAGCAATAACATGGGCTACTGGTACTACTTTCAAATGCCACATCGAGAACCAGACTGTTCTAAGTCCAACTTTTCAACAAAATGATTTGTTTGTTTCAATATGTTCCATGTCCTTGTTTGCGTGTATGAATCGAACAAAATTGTTAATATTCCTTCCCATAATTTTGCTATGATGATATTCCAAACTGTTCCATGTCCTTTACATAGTTACATTTCCATTCCATAATGTTCCATGTCCAATTTTACCTATTACCATCATTTGTTTTGTGTTTAAATGATTACAGCTAAATACGTTATCTTATTTGTATCATGATTTCTTGTCATTGCTAAATATGACTTTCTTTATTTAAAATTGAACAGTTTAATGGATTTATAGGTTATTTTAAGGCTTTCGTTACTATTTAGTGAAATTTTAATTTCTAGTTTGTTTGTGTAAGGAATGTTGGTTAGCCTGGTTAATTCTTTAATGGTGAATTGTATATTTATGCTCTCGGACTTCTTAGCAGATTGTTTGTGATAATTTCAGTTTAATTTCATTGCTTAAAATGGATTAGGACTCGGATAACAACGTGAAAGATCCAGATTACCATGTTGATTCTACTTCAAGCAGGAAATTATAATATATAGGAACTCCACAGGAAAAAGATATTATCCAAATTATAGATTCTCACATAAGGCAAAAACCTAAACAAAAATACTTCTGTTGTGCGTAACATTTCTCAGGAAGTATTACAAAATGAAAGATAAGTCCACATACTAATGAACAAATCCATGTTTCTTCAGTGGAGCAAGGGCCAGGGACATCACGAGATACCAGTGAAGAATTTTCTCAAATATCAGTTTCAGTAAACAGGAAGAGAAAGAAGAATGTTCAAAGCTTGAAAAAACTGAAAGAAAATTAAAGAGGAAAGCTGTATAACAATACATCTTTGGCGAAGAGGAATTCAAGAAAGAAATGATAAGGAAACCTAAAAAAACTAGGGCACAGCATAATACCAGTATGCAACTACCTACCCCACAAACATTAAGTTGAGTGTTAGAGAAGGCCGTATGGCCTTAACTCTGCCAGGTTAAATAAATCATTATTATTATTATTATCATTATTATTATTATTATTATTACTATTATTAAGTGCTCGTGTTCGGAAAATTGATAAGAAGATACAGGGCATTAAAATCTCTGTGCAAGTACTTTTCTCTGGTTACAGTATATAATCTGAGGAAACGTTGTGTCAGTGGGGATAAAAAATAGCAAGGATATCTTTATAGTGAAAAATGAAATTGAATAGATCTCAAGGTTATGGAATTTTTTTTAACCAAATTTTAAAAAAAGGAAAAAGAAAATACTTCTCTCTAGTGGATAGGCAAATTTGGAATGCTATATTGAAAGAATGAGTGGAAAATGTGTTGTTTCATTGTTCATTACATAATAAAATTAAGCATTTATTGATTTCAACTGGACATGGAACACTTTGGTTTTATTGCTATAATGATTTCGTTACACCATGCCCACTTATATTTAGAAATAAAATTATTTTTTTTAGTTTTTTATTAATTAACAATGCCAAAAAATCCTTAACGACATGCTAGCAACATACTGCGGTTATATATAAATGTATTATTACAGTTTCGAAAGTCAGAAACTTAAAATAGCTCTCCTGAAAAATTTAGTAAACTGGACTTGGAACAGTGTGTTCTCAGCCTTCGATGTGACAAGGTACGAGTACTGCATCATTAAAATGGCCCAAAAGCAAAATAAAACTGTGGGCACTGTAAAATAGAGCGTATAAATAGAGTAGCTAATAATCCTAAATGAATTAAATTAACATTACTTACATTAACAGCCGTTGTTCCATATTGGAATGATGTCTTCTATAGTGAACACAAAACAACTCTGAACATGGGATATAGGGATAAGCCAATAGAATGCTGGTTGAGGCTCGCTGTTGCCAGAGACAACAAGAGTGACAGAGACGGAAGATAGCTGATCTCGCTGAGTGATATACATAAGTAACCTGCGAATTGGACTACTTCACTGGCGTAATGTTGGGAGATATCCAACGAATAGAAAAATTCAGTAACACAAAAATATTTGTCAGATACGCCTATAATAAATATTATATAACCGAGCGACGTGGCTCGGTGATAAAGCACTATATTCGCATTCGGGAGGTCCCATGTCCAAACCCCGTGGCCAACCAATCCGATGGTTTCCCTCAGTCACAAAGGCAAGCCAAATTTGAAATTTACATACTATGATTCATCACCGACCTAACATTATTATAATGTATGTATGTGTGTATATATATTTTTTTTTCTGTCTATGCTAATAAATAAAGAGCCAGTGTTTGTATGTGTGTATGAGGTAATTCATATACTACTTAAGGGATTTGTACAATTCTTTCACTATTCGAGAGTATAATTCCTCCAGATCAGCTATTTTCAACCGGTGTACCGCGAAATGATCACCTGGTGTTGCGCGAGAAAATGAAAATAGTACACGTTATCGTAGAAAAAATTGAAAAAATTAAAGTGAAAAAAGTAGTAAAAAGAAGAGAGCCCCCAAGAGTCAACGTTCAGCGGTCGCGGGCCAAGTCAACATTAATTAAACATAGTATAGGTCAAGGCTGGCCATTGACTTCCTGTATGAGCGTTTTACCCGTATGGGCAAGTGAAATAATGTTTCTTCCCTCGCGGGGAAGACTGCTACCCGTCTCTATGGTAGCGGTGAAGGGAAAACTAGGCAGTTCCTTTCGTACAGATCAGGGGTGAATTATATACTACGTGTATCCCCATGGATGTCGAAAAGCAGAAACCTGGAACTGAGTTTAATAATGATTGGAAATTGTTATTCTTTTTAAAGAATCAAAGTAGGGAGATGGACAGTAGGTCTATCTTATTCGTAAAAATATGTCAGGTGCAGAAAATATAATTTAAAGCGGCATTATGATGTATTCCATGTTGAAAAATATAACGATATCGTTAGTGATGAAAGAATGAATTTACTCACCTTACTAAGTGAGGATATAAGGCTAAGTGATACTATTTCAATTTGTATGTTATGTGTTTAACAGTCTAAAGTTCGATCCTAAAGCATAATATCGAGAACGAAAAGAATGAAGACAAATTAAGACCAAGTGTAACTGTTTGCACTTCGTATGTAAGGAGCTGTAGAGAGACTTGCTGTATCAAAGTTCATTACACCATTCATTGAAGTTATTATTGAAAGAGAGAGGAAAAAAAAAAAGAAATGTAAAATCTTTATAAATCTGCTCTTTTTTTTTTTTCCTTTTCCTTTTTTCGCATTGCGATATATTCATTATTTTGTATTCTGATTTTCAATGTTGGCGTATATGAACTTTATGTATTCGTTACTGTTACGTTAATTATTTTCACTATACTGTGCTTGTCTGCTAGGTACCCTTATGTTGTTTATAAAGTTTTAGATTTCCAAACTGTGATATGTCATTTTCTTTGACAAGAAATTTAACGTAAAACTGTGATTTGTTTACTATAATTTTATTATTATTGTTACTACTACTACTACTACTACTACTACTACTACTACTACTACTGATACTGCTGCTGCTGCTGAAGCATAGTAAATAGTATTATAATTTAATACAAGTAAAGTAAACATGTTTAGTTACTGTTAATTTAGTTTGTTTTTCTAGTTAGCTTACTGCTTATTTTATTAGTTAAAATTTATTTGCACTCACACAAGTAGTGGTACTACTGATAAGAAATAAGCATGACCTTTCACCGCCGCGCCGCTAATATACTGCACAACTGTACAGCCCTAGTGCACGTCACCACACAGTACTACAGTACCTTAGTTACTCAGGTGTGTTCCCATACGGGCACGCTCCAGTTCTGTATTGCCAAAGCGGGAATATTCCTTGCCGGCTCTGATGTAGGTGTTCGATCAACAGAGAAGAGAATGACTGACGCGCAGTCAGGACTTAACAGGTCAGTAAAGTTAGAATATCGTACCAACCTTGAATTTGAATTTAAGAAAGGGGACACTACGACCCATCACTGCGACCTTATTAGATTTTATTTGATCTATTGTGCTGACCATAAAGCTTACACTGGCTGACCATACTAAGGTTCGCAGCGTACCCAGGTTCCTAGGAGGTAACTCCACTCGTCCTTAGAATAGTCACCTCCGTGCGTCGCCAGGTGGCGTACGGGGAATGCTATGGAATGATGACAGAATGGAGAAATATTGATGGAATAATCTGGATGCCTAATATGGGGAAATGGGAGAATCCCGAGAAAAACCCCAACTGCGACACTTTTCCGCCACAAGTGTCACTATGGTTAAAAAGTATCGTATTTTACTTGATTTATGAAAAAAAAAAAATCCCCTACTGGTTTAGATTAAATGGACATGCCGCGGGATTTTAAATTACAACATTGGTATGCCACATGTGGAAAAAGTTTGGTAAAACACTTCTCTAGATGGACTTCGACTATATTTCAGTACTGTAACTCTTGGGTGAATTGAGGACTGAATCAAACGCGGTATAAGTTGGGATTAAAACATATTCTTGATACAGTGCCGAAACTAAAGTTAAAAGGACGATATGTTGTTAAATTTAATCCTATTTGAAGGTAATAAATTTTGTCATGAATTTTCGAAAACATACAGCGATTAATATGGTGTCTTAAGTGAATATTGAATAATTACTAAAATAATAAAAATGCTGATATGAAATTAATATTGCGACATATCGATATACCTACTTATTTGATTTCAATACAAAATAAATTACATGATTCTTCTGTTTGTTATATTTTGATCTGTACTGATACTTTGTTGTTATGAAATTCGGGCAGAATTATTGTATCCCACATTTCATTTTATTCCTAGCTAATTATTCACCAAGAAATAATATAGCTGTAATTTAAAATGTAATAGATTTACGTTTATATGTAACATATTCAGAGATTATTATTATTATTATTATTATTATTATTATTATTATTATTATTTAATCCATTGTCCGAAGACAGGTCTGAACCTCACAAGTGATATCAACATGGTACCACTTACGAGGCAACTAGGCCAGGAGATATTGGGGTAGGGTGGCCAGTCTCTTTCCCCCTCCACTGCATACATCGCCGATTAGCTACATATTACACTAATCAGACTTCAGATGTATGCAAAGATTAATTGTTCTTCCTCTGACACATATCGTCAAGTGAGATGTACTACCTGATAATAGTTGTACAGATCAGCCAGAACCTCAATCAGAGATAGTCATTATTATTATTATTATTATTATTATTATTATTATTATTATTTGGGACAAATACGGGAATTTTACTTGAAGCAAGTAAAGAGGTAGGTTTGGAAGTAAATCCCGAAAAGACAAAGTATATGATTATGTCTCGTGACGAGAATATTGTACGAAATGGAAATATAAAAATTGGGAAGCTATTCTTTGAAGAGGTGGAAAAATTCAAATACCTGGGAGCAACAGTAACAAATATAAATGATACTCGGGAGGAAATTAAACACAATAAATATGGGAAATGCCTGTTATTATTCGGTTGAGAAGCTTTTATCATGCAGTCTGCTGTCAAAAAATCTGAAAGTTAGAATTATTTATAAAACAGTTATATTACCGGTTGTTCTGTATGGTTGTGAAACTTGGACTCTCACTTCGAGAGAGGAACATAGGTTAAGGGTGTTTGAGAATAAGGTGCTTAGGAAAATATGTGGGGCTAAGAGGGATGAAGTTATAGGAGAATGGAGAAAGGTATACAACACAGAACTGCACTCATTATATTCTTCACCTGACATAATTAGGAACATCAAATCCAGAGACGTTTGAGATGGGCAGGGCATGTAGCACGTATGGGCGAATCCAGAAATGCATATAGAGTGTTAGTTGGGAGGCCAGAGGAAGAAGACCTTTGGGGAAATCGAGACGTAGATGGGAAGATAATATTGAAATGGATTTGTGGGAGGTGGGATATGATGATAGAGACTGGATTATTCCTGCTCAAGATAGAGACCAATGGCGGACTTATGTGAGGGCGGCAGTGAACCTCCGGGTTCCTTAAAAGCAAGTAAGTAAGTATTATTATTATTATTATTATTATTATTATTATTATTATTATTAATAGCAAAATGCTGGAAAGTATTATTATTAACAATAATAATACTGTACTTTAAAACGTATTTCCTCTTCAGTATTTTGCTATTTTCCAGTATTCCTAGCATTCATCATCATCATCATCATCACCATCATCATAATCACGTAATCAATTAATCATTTAGAAAACAGCTCGCCAATTTGTTCCGTTTCTCTTGCAGTAAGTTTTATATGTAAATTCAGGGATCGTATACGAGATATACACAGGGCAACGTGATTAACTGAAGTAAGTGAGAAAGTGTCAATATTTTATCTACTAGCTAATTAATCACTAAGTGACAACAAAGCTGTAGCTTAAAATGTAACTAACATATTTACTTAAATAATATTTATTTGTAGTACGTGCAGCGAAGTGCACGGGTATGGCTAGTCATTAAAAAAATTGAAATATGATTGAAATGAATACAAGCCATATTATATAGACATAGAAACATAATCACAGCAATAGTTCACGGCCTACTGATATACCCAAATATCATATACGATATGACATAGATGTTAAAGCGTGTATTAATAAACTTAATCTTTCACACAAGATATAATGAACATATTAAAGCTATAACCAAACCCTACATCACATCAAATTATGCAGACCACATTATTAACAATAATCATGACTACAATAATATAGAAACAGATATGGAAATTTTACACATCACACAAAATAGTTCACAGTTAAACATCTTAGAATAATACGAAATATATAAACATACAATAACATACCCACAACATATACTTAATACACAATTACAGTTCAGTACCCACACATTATTCGATGTCACGATACGTCATAACACACAAACAACCAACCCCCACCATAAGAGCAACATACCTCCACCCCTACAATCGACAAATGCACATCGCAAAATTCAAGATCACCAGTAGTTCACGAGACACTGATGAAGACGTAACATCACGTCGAAACGGGCCTTTTTTTAAATTCTAACACTTTTTAACGTGTGACTAAGTAATTTTATGTTTTTAACCTTTTAACAACTCGCAACACGTGTTCACCGATATTTTCTGTCACACTGATGTGAATATGATTCAGAAACGAGAAATGCAGTCTCAGTTATAGGCTACTTTGGTTTGACAAAACAAGGATCGCTGTGTTCATTGCTGCAAAGTTAGCGTTTATCTGGCCAACCAAGAATCATACAGACATGGAGTTTGGACAGTCTCATCCTCAATAAAAATAGTTCTTTCTCATGACATTAACAAAGAAGTCATATACATATAATACATTTTGTGCGCGTAAAGAAAGCATAAAAAGGCTTCGCCAAGCGAGCTAGGGTGGTCGTTTACTAGGCAACTTTGCTGCGATCTCAGGTGCTGATTGCAGAATAACGGCCGTGTCTAGCGCCGCCCCATGTTCATAGTTGTTGTGTGTTGATCATAACCAGACATCGAGATTTTGGACCCGATAGAATAAGTTTACTAAGTCCATACTATAGGCAGCTTTTTCACTGTGTTAGAGGGGGATGGGAGTTGGCAGAAGAAGAGATATGTGTACATGAAACCCAGTTCAGTCCAGTCTGCTGGTGCTGTACAGTGACGTTCCAAAAAAAAGCAACTAATTTATCAAACATTGAAATAAAACGATTGTTAGAGGAAAAAATTCTATAGGACCAAACAATTAATGTTTACATACATTAAAAAAAAAAAAAAAACTATAATGCGAAATTTTCAAAATAAATTAATATTCATTTCCTTTCGGCTTCTGTCATAAGCACAGGTGCAATACTTACTCAACATACATAATAATCCTACACAATATACACAACTTATGATGTACAATACATGGTACTGTTGCAATGTAGCCTACTACAAAACACACTCTGAAGATCTCAAAACTAAATTTTCTTCGGTAGTCGGTAAGACAAAGTTTATATTGGGAGACGCTCCGCTCTACATCACATGATGTAATGGATTTATTTTATTTTAGTAGGTTACTTTACGACGCTTTATCAACATCTTAGGTTATTTAGCGTCTGAATGAGATGAAGATGATAATGCCAGTGAAATGACTCTGCGGTCCAGCACCGAAAGTTACCCAGCATTTGTTCACATTGGGTTGAGGGGAAAACCCAGGAAAAGCCTCAACCAGGTAACTTGCCCCGACCTGTAATCGAACTCGGGCCACCTGATTTCGCGGCCAGACGCGCTAACCGTTACTCCACAGGTGTGGATGATGTAATGGATTCAAAACGAAAAAACACTAAGTCATTGAAATCTATTTTCGCTACCCCAGCAGTGTCCGTAGACATCTTCCCTGCTAGCATGTCTTTTATGTCACAGAATATCGCATATATTCTTAGACTAATCACATAGATGCATAGCTCAAAACTAGACTACTAGCTATCCCCTGTCCTCTCTTCTGATAAAGTGAACTAGGTGTACGGGACTGTTTTTATTATCAGAACAGTACCTCCTCTCCCTGCCTTATGAGTATAACTGAGCAAATAAAGCACATGGGACGACAGGTAGGTCGCTACCCTCACTGCCCCCACCCACTACTGTCCTGCTTTCCAACTTGATATCGCACTGTTTTCATCTATCGGGTCTAAAGTCTCTAAGCCTGATTATAACTGTGATTTTTCAAAGATTTTTCCTTTTTACACATATTCAGTTCTTAAACTGAGAAAACATCGTTCTTAGGGATAGTACATTGCTTCTTTGGAAGTGTTAGAACACATTATGAAATGATGACGTTCTTTATTCCTTACCATAGATCATAGTTTTGAGTTGGACTAAACAAATCGTTAAGCTGCAGTGGCATTTGGAAAGGCATCAGAGGTCACAAGATAGCTTCTACCCTACTCGACATTAATCGAAGCAAGATCGCATTGTGTTGTGCAACTCTCCTTTTTAAAAAATGTCGATGTCTTGATATACCTTTCTAATAATATTATATATATATATATATATATATATATATATATATATATATATAATTGAATAAAATGTATTTATCTATGGAAATAGGCATGGTAATAGGTACGTATTTGAAAGAAACAGTATAGTTTTATGGAACTATACTTTTGTGCGCCATATAGCAAGTTGTTCGCAGAAATTATTTTACCAACGACAAGGGAGTAGGTACACGTTAAGTGTTAACGCATGCATTTATTGATATCAGCATTAAAAATACAGTGAACAGAATCAGACTGTAATACGATGAAGACAACTGCAGAACAGCAACGCTCTTATTAAATGACGAAATATTTAGTGTTGCCAATTTAGTCTAATGAAAACTATTGGTTTAGTTTATCATCTTCTCTTCACTCACATTTCACATAGCGAGAACTATAACTTGATTCGTTACTTCTGACAAATGGCGAGATTTGATAAATAGAAAATGCAAATTCATGTATAACGCTGATATATAAAGTAGAAGGGGACCGGTGCACCAAATTTTAAGAGATGATTCTTTAGTCTTTGTTCATATTTGCAGCGCTCTATTACGGTAATGGTCCTAGAGAAATAGCTGATTACTACACAAGCAGATAGGTAAAAAATAATCTGAATAGTTAGTGTCTTGATTTTTCGTGCAAATTAAACCGGTTAGCCATGAATTTAAATTGAATAATTGCAAAATCGTTAAAATAAATCTTACAACGCAGCCCAGTGTCGCGTACCTGTGACTGTTTAAGCCTTGGTTTTTCTGAATCGACGCATGCGAGTTGCGTGGTCCGCCTCGCACAAATTCGAACTACACGAAAGATAGTGGGTGGTTTCTATAGCTGCGAGGCGCGCAGACCTCGCATCTCGCAGCTGTAGAAACCACTCACTATCTCTTCTGTAGTCCGGATATGTGCGAGGCCCGCCTCGCACCTCGCATCTCTCATGCGACGGTTCAGGAAAACCAAGGCTTTAGAGGGACAAATACAGTACACATCAATATATGTATCTATTTCTGATTAAGAGGACCAGCCGCATTATTGGACCAAAACGCATTGTCCCAACGTGGTTCTATTAATCGGAATCCATTGTACTTCATTTTGAGTGTCTCCGTGAACAGTTTCAAGCATACGTTCCCTCTCAGCTGTACTGTCACAGGCAAACACGTTTTATAGATTAAAGCCTTAGTTTTTCTGAACCGACGCATGCGAGATGCGAGGTGAGAGGCGGGCCTGGCACAAATCCTAACTACAGGAGAGATAGTGAGTGGTTTCTGTTAAGCCTTGGTTTTTCTGAACCGACGCATGCGACGTGCGAGGTGCGAGGCCCGCGTCGCACAAATCCGGACTACATGAGAGATAGTGAGTGGTTTCTTTAGTTGCGGGGTGCGCAGACCTCGCATCTCGCAGTTATAGAAACCACTGACTCTCTCTCGTGTAGTCCGGATTTGTGCGACGCGGGCCTCGCACTTCGCACGTCGCATGCGTCGGTTCAGAAAAACCAAGGCTTAACTGCGAGATGCGAGGTCTGCGCGCATCGCAAGCTGTAGAAACCACTCACTATCCCTCCTGTAGTTCAGATTTGTGGACCTCGCATCTCGCATGTGTCGGTTCAGAATAACCAAGGCTTAAGCTTGGTCCTAATACGCAGCTTTATTGGACTAAAAATCATGATCGTAACATAGTCCTATTAATCGGAAACCACTGTAACTTACTGAGAAGAGTCAGCGAGAGTTTTCTACGACGTTGTCGATATGTCCCTGCCAGTGAAGAGTATTTTGAGCGTCTCTTGTAATTGGGTGCAATGTTTTCGAGACAGATTTTTTAATTTGATTGTCCCTTTCTCATTTGGCCTAGATGTAGAACATTAACTTTGATTTCCAGTTTCCATATTATTTTTTCAGTTTGGTACATCATTTAAACAGGAAACATTTACATTAATTTAACATGTTTCAGTCTAACATTACATGTAAATAATACCGTGTGCTGTAATGATTTATTTTCAGGAGTGTTCATTTAATACAAGACAAATCGGGCCTGTAAAAATTATTACAATTTATTTCTGATATTTCCGTTTAAAATTGCGATCACTAAGCCACGAGTGCATTACCTCATTCTCTTCCTATCCTAAAGAGAGAGGGACACGAAGGCTTGGAGTTGCGTTTGTTTACGTCTACTACGGGTCTAAATCGTCTAGAACTACTCACTCTGGCCTGCTGCAATGCAGGCCGCAGTTGCTAGAGTTATTGCAGTAACCGTGATGTTGCCAATTTTTTCATAGAAACATAACGATTTCCTCTAAAACGGTGATTGTTAAAAACTTATTTAGATTTTTCAGATGTCTCCACAAGATCTATTACAAGCTTCATTTTGGTGCAGCGGTTACCTGCCACACACGTGCGTGTATATATAATATATTAAGCACTGTACGTCGTTATCTAGCTCCGAATCCTCACGACTATCCTGTAGATCTTGATTGTTTCGCGAATACTACTCTAGATCTTTCTGTCATTCTTGTATTGTTTGCTATGCTGCTAATCTTGGGTGTCACTTTTGTTTTGTGAATTACATAATTGTTCAGTAATCTATTGAAATCATTGTACAACCACACTTCGATGGAGAAAGATTGTGAAATGTGTTGAGAATGAGCTTATGACTTTCAAACATAAATGATATTTTGTCGGAAATATTACACTAAGAAAATTGTGCGTATTCGTATTGTTGTTAAAATATGCGTGCTAATATCTGGGGGAATTCTCGATTACATAAACTCACTTGTTTCTACAGAATAGTTTTAAACCTCAGTTCATCCTCAAGCAATCATGATACTTTTATGCATTTATAACGTTAAAATGACTGGATTATTTCTCCGAAAAGAGTAGTTAATTGTTTGGAAAAAGTTTGTAAACTGCTGAAAGGCAATCCGTCTGTTGAAATAAATTGTTTACTCAGGGTAGGTTTATTTTAAAAAAAGAAAAACAGTTAAATTACAGTTTAGTTCATTAAATAATTTATTTTTAGAGATTTTTCATATATTACTGTACGCCTAAGACCAGTCGTCAAAGACGATCTAATGATTATCATGTTTCAACCGAAAGTGATGGTTTTTTGAGTACAATAAAAATCCTTAACACGGCTTCCTTTAAGAGGAAAGTAAAATTATTGGTCCGCGTGATAGATTACGACACTTAAACTGCCTCTGAAGGAGAGAGTTCAAGGAAGTTTTGTCGGCTGTTTCCTGCTTTGGAGATGGATGACTGTGAAGGCATTGTAAGTGTCTCTTTTACAAGGTCGTTAAAGCTTGCGGAAAGGAAAATAACTGGGTTAACTGTGTTAGATACGTAACTCTATTCGAAAATTTGTGCTCATGCTTGACTTACTAAATTTATTGCGACTTTTAATTCATAGAAAGTGCAATCTTGAATGTTGATAAAATGTTGCGAAGAGACGTAATTTGATGCAAAAATTGGTAGATACAGTGGTTCAATTTGGAGCTGAAGTTTTCAGGGCTAACATTAGGTGCAGTGATGTCGAGTTATTATAACCATTCGTTCTACTCTAACAAGTCCACAGTTTTTTCTTTTACTTACGTATTAAGCCTATCCTTTGCGTTATGAAGAAGGCGTATGACATGAAGTGAGACGGAATATTGAAAAGAAGTTGCTATAGAAACAGGCACCACATTAATTTAATTAGGTTTGCTAACCCGTTTATGCACATCACAATAATCGTAAGTTAACTTCTCATTTTTTTGTCGTCAAACTTTTATTGTTGTCTCTAAAACTCTTTCATAAAGAATTTATTCATCTGTATCCATGAGTAAGTAATTATTGTAGCCTATTAATTAAAAATCAGACAGTAGTATTAATAAATTGTGTGTAGACCTATCGCAAAATATTCCAATGATTAGCAAATGAATGTTAAGCTTTCTATGAAGATGGAAAGGTCGAAACGTAATTTTCCCATGCAAGCCACAAAATATAGTTGGGAAAATACGTGTGATAACCCTGTGATGTAGGAAAAACATGCAAACGGTGAGTAAAACTGAGATTAACTACTGAGCAAAATATACTGTAGATAGCTAAATGTGTGATAAAAATGTATAACAGGAGATGACTATTATTGCACAAGTTGACATTGATCTGTTTTTTTTTTCCTGAAATGACAGACCCTTAACTTGCCGTTATTCGCCCGACTCTACGAGCGTGGCTCACTGACGTCGCTAGTACCAAGAAGCGTAGAGCACTTAGTTCATCAGAGACTATCCAGAGTGCGGTGTTTAACGACTCGACCGAAATAATCCTTTTTACCTGGAAAATAACACATCAACTCGAACACAAAATGGATGAGTAATAACACGTCAACTTGAACATACCTTATTTGTTTATCAGCGCTAATCATATTGGGAGATAGAGTCATCCAATTTGTTTAAGAAAGTCATCAATGCTTATTTCCCTCCTTTCAAGCATAACCTGAAGTTGTCAAATCCTTTCCTGGCGTCCCAACTCTTTGGCTGGCATGGTTCGTTCTCCTTCGGCGCCGCCATATATGTAATGAATTTTCACCCTTGTCTCCACTTTATTTCTTTGAGGACTTCCAGTAACTTCCAAATGGATGGGCGAGGACTATAAAATTGGGAGTTGAAATGGCGATGGAAAGTTTCTGGCCCGTTTGTATTGTAGATGGTTGGACGATAGCCTGATGATGATGCCCACATGGAGGGGGAAAACGGTGCGTCATCATAGATGTAGTTATGCAACACATAATCACAAAATGTTGTAGCTGCTGTGCAAACAGGTGCATTTACCATAATTCCAGATGTAGAATGGGTGTAGGAGTGGCAAACGAAGGACTCTTAGGTAACAATGACTTACTCTGATGTATACTTGTCGAATGTTGGTGATGAGCTGATGTCTTTTAATGTTATATCATCACAATTGTTAGACAGCTCGTCTAATTGTTTTATTTGGTCGGGTTGTTTTATCTTCTTTTGCTTTAGACTTCACCATGCATCGAATCTGCAATGTTATATTAATAAAATAACAAGACGTAATATTCATTACACAATATGCATCTTACTAGGATCGCTTCACGTCAACGTCGCTCAAACTTTCATGATTGTGGTTTGCAGTACTTCTAATCACACATGTCATGTCACCGTTCAAAATTAAAAACGCACTGCATTTTCCAAATATATCACATCGCCATCTTACTTCTTCCGACTTCAGTGTTCTATGTTTCACGTAACAAAATTTGCTTACTATAATTGCTACCTTACGTTGAGAACTAACTTCTGATGAGTAAAAGACGATGTAACTATCATGTGCACTGGAGAAGGTCGAGTTGATGTTGGCATGAGCGAAGGTCGATGGTCGCAAAGGTCCACTTGATTTGTTTACTTCTGATTAAAAACAATGAAGTTCTAGATGATGCACAGTGCCCTACAGGTGGTGGGTCTACAATACACTAGTAATAGATGATGATGATGATTATGATTATGAAATAAAGAATGTCACAGAGGAACCGGAGTTCCCATGAGTAAACCCCAGTGTTGCCTGGACCACTGGCTTGACCAACACAAGTTATAAATTCAGGGTGAATCAACCGGAATTTAAACTCGGGCTCCCTGGCTTATAAGCTCAGCGTGCTAGCAACTGAGCCACCGTGACGGTTAACACTAATCCTAAGAAGAATATAAATTAGGAAAGACGTTTATACTATTGTTTCCGAGTGTAAAATAAGACGCGAAACTAATAATCAGGCAAGTCAGTGAATGGCGGCAACAATGTTTCATAACACTATACAGTTTGACAGCTGTCATGCATTTTCTTCTCACTCTGTACACAGGCATAGACGTATACGGAGGAAATCGTGTAATATTTGTTCAGCACAATTCTGAACTTCCACCTAAGACAATTCAGAACTAAACATTGTCAACGAACAAACATCCAGGCCTAGACGAGATTCAAACTCACAATCATGTCTTCCATGCACAGTTAAAACTATGTTAGGCATTGCGTATACCATGGCCAACTTCGCATAGCATTTATACAAATACGTTTGCAATTTTAATAATGATTTGACGTAAGCGACGCGAAAATATCATTATATTCCTATTTTGACATTCGAAACCATTGTGTGTATAAGGCAAATAAGCTGAGCTATATTTACCTCCTAATTCTGGTCGTCCTCCAATAAATACGAGGTGTACTGACCATTAAGACCACTATTTTATCATTAAGCAGCATACTGTATGTGTAATGACCTTTCCTTAAAGAGCTGTCCTCTGGTTTCCCAGCCGCTACCCTTTTATATACTCGTTCCCAAGGGAACCATTTCTCTTGTTTGCTGCCTACCCTAGTGACATTAAGCTCTAGGAATCTGCGTTTCCCCACAAAATCAACCCCTTTCTTCTTCACAAGCCGTTCGTCTTGCCAAACAGCAGACAAAACAACCCAAGAAAGTGAAATTTATGCTCAGCTCTTTGGTGTACAGAAGTAACGATATCCAATGAGTAATTTACCCTGTGGTGTAAAGCTATATCACTATTACAGTGATATAAGTATAAGATATGCTTCAAATAGAGGTCCTGAAATCTAGATACTTTTTATAGTGATTTATAAATAATATTTTCCACTTAGCGTTTGTGTTTATGCAGTCCTACCGCATTTATATCTTCTCTTTCTTATTTCCTTGTGCGAGAAAATAAGTAAGCGGTATCGTTGTAAATGACGCACATAATTTCTTTACACAACTTGAAACGTGCGCGGGATCGGCGAAGCTGCATCCCATTCTTGCAAACATAATCGGGTTGAAAAAGTGAATGTCGTATTCCGAAATAAAAGTTGGATGGCCAATATATGGCCACGTAAAATAGTATATTATTTTGTTTTATTGAGGAATTACTTGTCAATAAGTTTATTACGTACAATATATTTAACTTTATTTCAATCGGTAATTATGTATGGAATTATAGAATGGGGTAGCTCATTTAAACCAATTTTAATCCACTTTATTTATTACAGAAGAAAATAATTAAATTATGACTTCATAAACCTATTGATTTTCCTCTCAAAATTTGTTTCTAGACTTTAATGTACTTAACGTAAGACAAATTTCTTATATTGTAGTAATAAAATTCATACATAGAAATCGAAATAATTTTGAATTGTATTCTCATAGTCATGAAACAAAAGGTATGAATTCTTTACGATTATGTGAACCAAAATGCAACACTGTTACAGTATTTAATCATAGTAGTAATTTAGGCCCAAGAATATACAGAGTGTTTAAAAAATACGGGGTATAATTTCAGGTATGTATTTCCCACATGTAGACAATCAAAATAGTTCATTACAACATGTGTCCGGAAATGCTTCATTTCCGAGTTATGGCCTTCACAACATTGAAATTCACCGGATCGTTTTTCTTTCCGCAGGTCGTTGTCATTACAGAAGATGTTCAAAATGTCCACCTCCTGCTTGAATACAGACCTCACATCGATGTCTCATTGACCTGCGAAAACGATCCCAAACTCCAGGAGTATTGCGTATGTCCTCAGAACATGCCACAATTCGATTTCGAAGGGATTCCAAATCAGGCACCGGAGACGAATAAACCAATGATTTTAAATGGCCCCACAAGTAGAAATCGAGAGGGTTCAGATCAGGTGAGCAATTGGACCACCTCTACCTATCCATCGATCAGGAAACCTTCGATCCAAGTACCGGCGAGCCGTACGACTGAAGTGTGCAGGAGCGCCATCATGCAAGAAGTGAATGCGTTGACGATTGATCAGTGGAGTGTCTTCTAAAACATGAGGTATGGTGTTTTCCAGGAAGTTTGTGTACGCCTGCCCCGTAAGTCTGTTTACAAGTACATGGGATCCAACTAATCGATCACCAATGATACCGGCCCACATGTTGAGGGAGAACCGCACCTGGTGATGAGATGGAACAGTTGCACGTGGGTTTTCATACGCCCATACATGCTGATTGTGGAAATTTATTATGCCATCTCGTGTGAATTGTGCTTCAACTGTAAATAATACTAAGGCAGGAAAGTTCGGATTTACACCACATTGCTGCAAGAACCACTGACAGAACCTAACTCGTGCAGGGTAATCTGCTGGTGACAGGGCCTGTACACGTTGCAAATGATAAGGATACAATTGATACTCTTTCAACAGTCTCCAGACAGTCGTATGAGGAACATTGACTTGCAACGCTACCCTTCGTGTGCTGATAGAAGGAGTCATGTTCACAGCCTCCAGAATCTGCTCTTGTACTTCTGGAGTTGTAGATCTTGGTCGTCCCCTTCCCAAACCAGGAGAGTTAAATTTTCCATACTCGCACAGACGGTAACGGAGACGTACAAATGTCTTCCGATCTGGACATTGTCGCTATGAGTACCTCTCCTGGTACAAACGACGAGCCAGCGCAGCATTGCCGTCCGCCATACCGTACATGAAGTTTATCTCTGCCAGCTCTTGATTTGAATACATGTCGCACAGTCTAACGCCTATACAACACTGAATGTAACCTTCGCCTCGGAATGAACTGTCAGATTGCCCTCTTAATGTCTCCCTTGACGTCAACGACCTGCGGAAAGAAAAACGTTCCGGTGAATTTCAATGTTGTGAAGGCCATAACTCGGAAATAAAGCATTTCCGGACACATGTTGTAATGAACTATTTTGATTGTCTACATGTGGGAAATACATACCTGAAATTATGCCCCGTATTTTTTAAACACTCTGTATAACAAATTTATATTTAAATATCCTAATCTTGTCAATTCTAATAGTTCTAGTATTAAATTTAAAAAGTTATGTATGGATTTTATAAAAATTGAAAAATTGTAAATTTAAATTTATATACTATAATTTTATTGCACAGTAGACATAAGACAAATTGTATTGTATAATTATTAATTTCAATTCAGGAATCCGCCCCTGAGCACGAGTTCTACTCTTTCAGGGGTGAGCTAAAGTTTTTCTGTATATATTATATTTTATGTTACAATTATTAGCGAAATAATAAATAAATAAATAAATATACAGCAAAGCTAACGTACAAGAACATAATAAGCGGAGAAGGTAGTGAAGTTTAAGTAACTGATGCACAATTTTCATTTTTTGCATGATAAATATCATTGCTGCAACAGTTAAAATTCGAGATGAGTTTTTGAAAAAGGGGGGGGGCAATTTAAAAATACCAGAAAATAGTAATTGACTAAAATGGATGCATCTCGGTAATTTTTAAAGTACATTCAAAATTTCTATGATATTTTCCTCCTAAAAGCACATTCTTCAAGTTATCTTGAGCACAATTTTGATACTGGTCTTCAGAATGTTAAGAAAAACAATTACATCGTAATAATGAATTTTAGAAGTGCGTTTATAGACATATGAAGGCATATTTTTCAAATGTAACAAAATGAATTTCTGTTCCAGCGAAAAGTTTCCTAATGGCCTAAAGAATATGTGTACCAAATATCATTTACGTAGCATTAATAGTTCCGAAGATGTAGGGTAAGGAAACGTATTTTTGTGATATTTTTATTATTATGGCTAGTTTTTCCCTATTTTGGAAATGATACTACTTATATTTTTCTATTTCTATGGCATTATTTTAACAAAATATATTATAATAGAGAGGTGTATTTTATATTTTTTAAATTTTAGTTATTACTAGAAAATAGGATTGAAAATGTGCGAGTTTGGTAGGAATTTCGTGATAGGGGTATCTAATTTCGTGATTGTGGTAAGGCAATTTCGTGAATGAAAGGAATACATACTTATTCCATATTAGGCCTACTGTATATTTATATAAATTCACAATAGTGTTTTTAAACACTAAACTGTTTGATGACCTCTTATTTATGCAAGCCTATAAATGTATTTCAGTGATATGGAACATTTCAACAGCTTTAACAGTTCATAGGATTGTTCATGAAAAAAGAAATTGTCTAGACTAGCCTACTGTCTTTGAAATATGTTAGGCTCAATAAAGAACAACACATGAAACCAAGAATAAAATACGAAACATAAAGACATTTATGACCGTTATGTAGAGATAGGCCTGTTTTGATTAATTTTAACATTTTACAGGGGCTGTTGATGTATAAAAATAAGAGGTTTTTTTAACATTTTACAGGGACTGTTGATGTAAAAATAGGAGATCGTCCGGACAATAGTCTCTCAAACATCTTAAAACATTAAACAAAGAACAAAACATGAAACATAAACACATTTACAACTCTTGTGAGTTCTTGACAGCAAGATTTTTAGGAGCCCTTATTATGAGATTGTATCTCAGTTTAAAATGAAACCACCATCATTTACTGACACTTTCGCTATCTGCATTCAACAAATACTCTCGCCTGAGACACCTGGCCATTTGGTGTGCCACTTTCATAATTGGCACCGTCATGCCAAATCCCAACTCTTGCATTTGTATAATACGAGGGTGAATCGGAAAGTAACGCACAATATTTTTTTTTCTGCATTTGTATTGCGGCTGGGAAGTTGATATTTCACTGAGATATAGTCCGAAATTTTCACCACAGACACAATTTGTTTTGCATGTGCAGCTCTAGCGAGAGAAGCGTGTTCGTGAACTACGCAACAAAGATGGCACGCATGTTACTGTCGTCAACTTGTGACGAGCAGCGAAGTGTTGTGCGATTTTTGTGGGCTAACGGACATAACCCGAGTGAAATTCACAGGGACATATGTGGTTGTACGGGGAGACTGTATGGACTGTAGTAATATCTCCAGGTGGTGCGCATTCTTCTCAGACGGCCGTGAGAACCTTTGTGATTCGCCATATTCCGAGCGGCCGGTAACAGCTGCAACCCAGCGAAATGTCACAGGCATTGAGGCGGCAATTTTGGTGAACTAGCGAATCCAATTGCGAACCTTATCTTAGAAGTTCAACATTTCATACGGTGTGGTGTACGATATCGTGCATGACACATTGAAATTTCATATAGTGCCCGCTGGGTGCCTAAGAACCTGACAGACGACCACAAGGGCCAGCGAATGATGACATGCTTCGATCACTTAAGGTGTTACGCTGCAGAAGGGCATGACTTTCTGGAAGCAATTGTCACTGGTGATGAGTCCTTGGCGTACCACTACACGCCCGAAACAAAGCAGGCCTCTATGGAGTGGAAACTTGCTGCTTCCCCAGTAAAGAGAAAAATCAGAGTGACGCAATCTGCAAAGAAAGTGCTTGTGACAGTGTTCTGGGAGATGCATGGTATTTTGTTGGTGGACTTTGCTAAACACGAGACCACTGTGAATGCTGCAGCCTATATTCAGACGTTGGTAAAGTTGCGTCGTGCCCTTCGTGACAAACGTAACATTAATGCTGACGATGTCAAACTTCTTCATGACAATGCTCAACCCCATGTTGCGGCTTCTGTTCGTGAGAAAATCAACACATTTGTTTGGGAGGTGCTCCAACATCCCCCATACAGTTCAAACCTTACACCGTCGGACTTTCATCTGTTTGGTCCCAAGAAGAAATTCCTGGCCGACCATCGCTTTGCGACCGATGCAGAAGTGCAATCAACTGTCCGGAGATGGCTATACTCAAACCGAACGGACTTCTGTGAACAGAGTATAGGTACTGAAACTGGTACCACGATGGGAGAAATGTGTTGAGAAACTTGGCGTCTATGTAGAAAAGTAGCTGAAAGATGTGAGTTCATTTGGGTATTTCTTTTATTTTTCTTTACCTATTAAACTTTTTTTTTTAATTATTGTGCGTTACTTTCTGTTACACCTTCGTACAATTAATATACAGCCGTACTTCCAAATCAGACGTAAGAGCAAAAAGCCTTCCTAATTTAGGAGTTTGATTTCCATTACCATTATTTCTGCTCATGAAATCTTTGACACATCCATTTTTTTGTAGCTTTGTAGCTAGATACTTTCTGCTCCCTCACCATTTTGGTGGCTGCAATAAGTTGGATTGCACCGTATTTCCTGTATTTAATTCTCTCTTTTCTCATATTAGACCTAAAATAAAAATAGGGTAGGTAATTTCGTGATAGGCACTAAATTACTAAAAATAGATAGAATTGAAGTACGTTTTACGGGTAATAATTTTCTTCAAATAAGTTTTTTTTTCTGGCAAAGGTACAGAAACCTTGCCATGGGCCGAAATAATGTGGCTTATTCGGCTGCCACCACTTTCACGAGAAGAAAGCTAAGAAATCGCATCCATTTCCAAATTTTTAATTGACACCAGTAACAATAGTAATATAATCTAACTTATATGTATAGTTAGAGGAACTCAAGTACTACAGTATAATACAAGTATGGACTTCTTATTTTAAATACGTGCTCAGTAATCACTGCAACATTACAACAGTTCAAAAACTATGGAAATTCTTAAGGGAATACGCAGCATACAATACAACTTTCTGTCATGGCCAGCACAAGCAAACTAAGATGGAATCAGTCATGTTTCGCCATCCGTGAAACAATGCAGTATTACTAGCAGACCCTAGAACTATTTTCTACAGTAGGCATGTTCTTGAAAGCTTTTGCAAATATTATCACGAATATACCTATATCACGAAAATACCTTTCCTTACCCTATAACGTTTTGCATGAAATAAAGCAAAACATTAAAGTTTTGGTAAATTGCAATCAGTGTTTATTGTTATTTAAAAACCATGTACATCACAGCTTTGAAAATGGCTGACAAAGCCATAAATGTGTATTATTTTATATATTTTTCACATATCAAAGAGTATTTTAAAGGGGCAAAATTCTATAATAAGTTACGGGAAATTGCAGTCAAAGTTTACTGTCATTTAAAAACCTTGTATACCAGAGCTTTAAAATGGTATCACAGCGGCTGACAAGGCCATAAAGGGGCATAAAATGTTATGTAATATTGGAACATGGAATGCAAGGACTCTTCTGCAAGCAGGTAAGTTGGAAAACTTGAAGGAAGAAATGAGAAGAAACAGAGTGGATGTGGTGGGAATATCAGAAGTGACGTGGGAAAATAGTGGTGAGTTTGTGAGTGATGAATTTGGGTTGTTTTATTCAAATGGTGAGTGCAAAGGAAGTCATGGAGTTGATGTATTACTGGGACTTCGTGTGAAAGATAAAGTGATATCAGTGCGTTATGTAGATGACCGGGTGATAATGGCGAGACTACAAGGCAATAAAATGGACTTTGTACTAGTGCAAGTTTATATGTCATATAATGGAATAGCAGACGAGGAAGTAGAAGAAAGCTATGACAAGATAGAAGATAGTTGAGAAGGAGAAGAAAGGAACATGCGTAATCCTAATGGGCGACTGGAACGCAGTTGTAGGAGAAGGTCAGGAGGGAAGAAGAAAAGAAATGAAAAGAAATGTAAATTTCTGCAAAAGAAATGCATTGATTGTTGAAAATGTATTATTCCAACAACATAAACAAAGAAGATACACATGGACATGCCCAAGGGACGAAAGCAATACCAGATATCTTACATACTGGTATAGGAAAGATTCCGAAATTTCTCAAAAATGCGAAGACTTTACCAGGAACAGATATTAACTCATTGTCAGATCATATCCTTCTGATAAGCGAAGTAGATATTCGTTGAAGAAGATAAGAGGGAGGCAAGTAACGACGAAATTGAACATTGAAAAACTGAAGAATGAACAGAAAAGAAGAAAATTTGAAGCAAATTTTCAAGAGAAAGTCGCTACAATACAATTCATACCCGAGAATAGTAATAAGTACTGGACTCATTTAAAAAGCTGTATACAGACAACAGCACAAGAAACAATGGGATACACAGGAGCTGTGAGAATTAAAAAACCTTGGGTGACACGGAAAATGTTGGAGAAGATAGAGGAAAGGGGAAAATGGCAAAACATCAATACAGAAGAAGATAAAAGAAACTACGGGAAACTTAACAACGAACTAAGAAGAGAAACCTATAAGGCGAAAGAAAACAGGATGAAAAAGAAATGTAAAGAAACAGAGGATCTAGAGAGAAAAGGAAGGCAGGCAGGCAGGGGCAGGCAGGCAGGCAGGTTCAGTAAGTTGTTACTCGTGGTAGTGAATATTTCTCCTCGCCGTTATAGTCATCATTTATTCTAATTATCACTCTAGCTCTGTCTTCTGTTCCTTTACAAATGCTCAGTAACGACACAACTTATACGAGTATATAATTATATTGCTTTTTAACTTAAAACTGCTTATTTTACTTTGCTTGAAAAGGAAATACAGAACATTAACAATATTAGACCTAGCCAAGTAGATGCAGTGATTATTGACTTTTCACGCGCATTCGATGTAGTCCCACACGATATATTGTTGGTTAAACTATAATCAACGGGGATTGAGCTCAGAGTACTCCAGTGGATCAAGGAATTTTTAACTTGTCGCACTCAGAGAGTACGGGTAGGGGAGGAATTATCGAACCCAATTGAAATTACTTCCGGAGTCCCACAGGGGGGTGTCTTGGGGCCTCTTCTATTCCTGGCTTTTGTAAATGATCTGCCAGTTAATATCTTGTCTAGGGTTCGCTTTTTCGCGGATGATTGTATGGTATACAGGGAAATGAAAAGTTATGAAGATACTACTCTTCTTCAGACTGACCTAAATAGAATAAACGATTGGGCAATAGCCAACAAAATGAAAATAAATTCTCTAAAGAGCAAAGCCATCAGCTTTACAAGGAAAAGAAATAAAATAGTCGCATCGTATACGTTAGGGGGTGAAACCATTCCGGAAGTTAACAAATGTAAATACCTCGGAATAACATTTAGCAGCGATCTCGGCTGGGGGGAACACGTTACAGACACAGCGGGAAAAGCATGGAGAGCGTTACACTTTGTGATGAGGGAACTAAGAAAAGGCTCTGATAAATCCAAAGAGATTGCATATAAATCACTAATACGTCCAGTAATGGAATATGGTGCTGCATGTTGGGATCCTTACAGATTAGAACATATTAAGACACTGGAAAAGATTAAAAAAACGGGCTCTCAAGTGTTGTCGGGAAAATTCACCATTAAAATGGGACACAATCAAGGACAGGAGAACGCGAATTCGATTATGCGCACTGTTCAAAACATACAGAGGTGAGCCTGCCTGGAGAGAAATAAAAAATAGATTGCAACCGCCAAATTACTCTTCAAGGAACGACCACTCATATAAATTGAGGGAAAGAAGACAGAGGACGGACACTGGAAAGTTTTCTTTTCTCAATCGTACTATCAGGGACCGGAATGCTTTACCTGCAGACTTACTAAAGGCTTTACCAACAACCAAAAACGTATTTAAAAATAGACTTAAGGACTTTACTAATAGACGGTAATTATACACAGTATGTAAAGGGTGTAAATGATATTTTGTCATTGAAGTGTTGTATCAGTGAAGAATTATGTCGTGTCAGTGAAGTGTGTTGTGTCAGTGAAGTGTGTTCCTGTCAGTGAAGCTTTATAGTTTATAGTGGCAGTGCAAAGTATTTGAACAGTGAAATGTTTTTGAAGTGTTAGTGAAATCAGGATAGAATCAGTGAAATGTGTCGTAGTTCCAGTGCAGTGAGTGAGTTGACAGCGAAATGAGTGTAATATGCTAAGGTACTTGTGCAGATATGAACATATACTCGTGGGTTTTAGTTCGAACTTAGGTTTAAGATACAAATTAGATTTATTTTAAATGTTATTTAAGTGATCGTGCTTCATTTAATTTAGGATATTCCCTATTATTATTATTATTATTATTATTATTATTATTATTATTATTATAAATTATTGTTAGTATTAATTATTGGTATTATTATTAACTGTATTTTTAATTAATAAGATTATTATTGTCATTATTGAGTGTAATTAGTTACCACTGCCACCGGGTATATACCCATTGCAGTGTGAATAAATACATACATACATAGGCCTAATTATAATTAACACAAATTGAAACGTTTTTTTATTTGTGAATTCAATATTTCATTCTAATAATAATAATTTAGCTTATTTAATGTAAGTTCCTTTTGTTACTTTAAGTTACTGTGAAGGAAACTGTTTACATGTTACTGTCCGTACTACCAGTGTTGCCAGGTCTCCGGAAATTTCCGGAGATCTTCGGAATTTTTTAACTTCCCGGAAAAATAGGAAATAATGTTGTAATCTCCGGATTTTTTAATGTAGGAAATTATTTACTTTTTTTAGAAAAATCAATCTCTGGCATATATTAAAACTGATAGATGAACATTATATAGTTAAAGTTTTGTTAATATTTTATAACTTGACTATTAAAGTTTCCCTAAATATAAAATATGTAACACGTAAAAATGAACATATCTGGTCTGGAGAAACATCTATGAGGAGAAGAAGGTGGTAACTACTAATGAAATTGGTGATTAAAAAAATTAAAGTAGAAATCTTTTTATTATAGGTTCATGTTATGTAATAGAAGGTCAAAATAACATTTTATGTGATTTTCGAAAGTGCCTCCGGAAATTGTGGACAAATCTCCGGATTTTTTTCATTACAACCTCCGGAAATATTTTTTAAAGATCTGACAACACTGCGTACTACTGAATTTATACCAGAAATTATTACAGGTCTATAGCTATAAGCTACCCCTTTTAGTTATGCAGTGTGCTGTACTTAGCCCGCGGAGTAAGAGCGAAGGACGATAAAAGCCTGCATGATAATATGATGAGGCAACTTACTAGCCGCGTAAAGGGGCCTTTACACCGAGGCAACTAGTTGCCTACAGCATGCTATCGTTGGTTGCCACTAGTGTTGCCACGCAGCATGCTGTCGGGAGCAATCATTGCAGCATGCTGCCGACTCATTTACGCCCAGCGATTGGTTGCTTTAATTTTTTAGCGAGTTTATGCAGAGATGTCGGTGCAGACAGATGCTGCTGCCTACCTACTTTTGAACAGGAGGAGGAAACTTATTCAGAGAAAGATGTGGTGCAGGCAGATCTTCATAAATAGTGATATACACCGCAATGACTTTTTAAATAAACTGCTTGCTGATGACACTTACCTGTTCAGAAATTTTATCCGATCGCAGCATGCGTGATTGCCTATGGTTGCTTCAATGTAAAGACATTTTAAGCTTGCGAACTGGAGCAACCGGAGGATTAGCGCCGCAAGCCGTACTCAAAGTGAGCAACTTGCAGCATGCGATCATGTCGCATGCTGCGTGTTTGCCTATGGTTGCTTCAGTGTAAAGCCGCCTTAACGCAAGGTCAAGAAGAACTCGGGCCGGGACGGGCCCATTGCTCAGTTCTACCTCATTACCGCGGGATGGATTTTACATTTAATAAAAGAATGAAAGGGTATATAAAATTTGATGAATTCTGTAAAACAAAGGAATTTTATGTTTTAATTACCGATCCTATTAATTTTCATTGTAATATGGACATTCGAGAAGTAAAAGATTTCGACGCAGGAATAAAGAGTTACATTTACTGAAGTTACGCGTCGTAATCTTGTGTCATGCCTTGGACTGGCATTACAGAATCGCTCAGTGTAGGGGACCGGTGACCCCCCAGTATCATGATTAATTTGGGAGCTACAGTGAGTAGTAAAATCTTGTTTCGCAAGCCAGCTGTAACAGCTGGAGGGATCATCATTCTAATCATCTAGTGCAGTGATGCGATGCTTACCATTAGTTACGAGCGCTAGCTTTTTTAAGCTCTCTCTAAAGGCGCGGCGTTTTTCTCTCTGAGGCACATTGCTAATACAGCAGTAAACGTCAGTCCGAAACACAACACAAACAGATATAGACATTATTCTGGATAAGACAGAAATTGATTTTAGACAAGACAACACAAGTGCAACTATCATTTAAGGGGACACTGTGGTGAAATAATGCTGAAAATTTAAGAAAATCCATGTTTTTTGTTTCTATGATCTTAATTATATGATCTAACCATATACTGAAATGTGGCCAAACATAGGGTGCGTGAATTGAGAGAAATGTTTTTTTTTAATGCTATTTTCATGACTTTAAAATTTTAAGCAGTTTATTGCATAAAAAAGGCTCCTTGAATAATAGTTATTGTCATATAGGTTTGAAACTTCTCACAGAGGTCAATTAAATGTTGATAAATAAAATTTAATTATCATTTGTATGACATATGAAGTTTCTTCGGGGAATATTCATATTGCGCTTACATTAAATTTAATATGCTGTAATGGTAAATTCATAGAGTTTGAACATTTATTTGTCTATTCAAACTGAGCTCTAAAGCCTAATTAATTTTTATTCCCATATCTATTTTCAAGATTTTGAGCAAATATGAACTAAAAAGTTTGACAATTTTGACGCAAAGAGCCTTTTTACTGATATCAATATAAAATATATTTTTAAAAATATAATTTCAAAACTATTAGACCTAATGGCACCAAATTTCCCACAGATGATAGTATTGTAGATCTCTTTATGTAGTTTATATTTCACAAATTTTGGATGAAAATTGTGGAAGTTATAAAAATCATACGTGTCCTCTTAAATGATTGACTTCAAAAATTACGATGGCTCTTCAATAGCATAATTTAATGAATTTATTTTTCCGCGTTATGTGCATCCCACAAATCACTCTAAGAAAACTCATTACATAATCATGACTGGAGAATATGGACTAGATTTTCATAACCACACAATCAATATATACTTTATTTCAATCATTATTCTCATTATTTTTTAAACAAATGCTCAAAAGTACTTACAGATCACTCACGTGAAGCAGGTACACCCTATTAATTCCTCCTAAACAATGAATTGAAGTATTTACAGAATAAACAGCTGCTTTTCACATGAAAATGGTTTACAAACAATTAACTTCTTCTCTTTCTCTTTTTGTTCTCTCCTCTCCTTTGCGATTTGTTTACATATGTACATAAACATTCAGTAATTATTACATAGCCAGAAATTCAGTAACGCAAATCATTATAATAATTGCTGCCTTTATTCGCTGCATGTGCATTTATATCCCTGTGTCTACGTTTGGACGCTATGTAGTGGATGCACTATGCGCTCGTGATCAAGGTCGAGCTCTTCTACCGTGATTTAGAGCTAATATCGTCTCATCCCTGGTCTAGTGGCACGTTCCCTCGGTACTGATTTGGTGATAGTTTACTCTGTTTTTGAGATATACAGAGTCTGCCAAAAAAAAAGTATACATTCTTTAAGGAACGAAAACTATTTATTATGTGTTTGTTTTCATTTAAATACTGACCACACATGTAGTACTGTCTTCAGTTAAGCACATGGTTACTTTATATGTTCAATATGTTCGCCGTTGGCGGCCATACACATAACGCAACGACGAGCGGTCGCAGCAGCTATGTGGTGAGTGTTTCAATGGAGATGGCTGCACATGCCGCTGTAATCTCCTGGCGAAGGTCCTCCAGCGTGCGCGGCTTCCGTAGATAGACTTGATCTTTCACACTTCCCTACAAGTAAAAATTCATAGGGGTTAAATCTGGTGACCGTGGGGGGAACTCAATGGGCCCTCTTCGTCCAATCCAATGTACCTGCAGATTGTCATCCAGGAAAGCTCGTATGACTATGTGGTAATGTGGTGGCGCTCCGTTCTGTTGGTAGAAGACCTCATCATCAGCTCCATAAAGCGCATGTACACCTGGCAAAATTGATGTGCGTAACATTTCGAGGTACACTTCTCCAGTGACAGTACCATCAAAGAAAAAGGGCCCTACTAAGCTCCTAATTGATAGTCCACACCACACATGAATCTCTGGTAGATTGACCGCCTTATCCACATGAACATGCTGATTTTCCGGTGCCCAGTAGACGCAGTTATGCCGATTCACTGTTCCATTAAGTTTAAACTGGGCCTCATCAGAACACAGTACCTTCGTCACAAAATTGTGCGTCTTCAGTTATCATTCGCTGATACCATTCGCAAAATTGCATTCGACGATCAGGATCGTCATCATTAATCGAGTACAGTAATCGTGGTATGTAAACTTTTCACTTTCAGAATTCGTCGTACGTTTGTACTGCTAATCCCTACTTAACGTGCTCATTGCGTAGCAGACCTATGGAGAAGTAACAAACCTTTCCAACACGAGAGCCGACGAAACAGAACTTGTAGCTGTACGCGGTCTTCCCCATCTTCCTTTGTGAATATCACAAATCGTTCCATGCGCCTCAAACTCGTCAATAATGCGTTTAATTGTTAGGCGGGTTGGGGGTTCTGTTTCGTACTCCGGCCTCCACTGACGCTGCACTTCAACGGCATTATTAAACCTCATAAACCACTTCAGAATATATTTTCGCTGCTCAAACGTCAAGCGTGCTCCAGCCATTTTGTTTTCTCACTATCGCACAGTGTGTAATTTCAAGCAGCTAGCCGGCCAAAAATCAATTTTCACACCCCATCTTTAATTCTAAATTCTTGTATAGACGTGTTTATAAATCTCCAAAGTATAATATCCAAGTGTAGATAGATGCTTACATCTGTTAGGGGACCCTCACAACAGAGCGAAAGTTGCATGTCTCCGATAAGATCATTTACGCTGCAGAGGCAGGCACGCAGTTTGTATTTGGATGATGCAAAGTGAGGAAGTTAATATAATATTTTTCTTTAATATACAGTGTGGATATATTATAAGAAGGTATATACTTACAAATAAACTATTCTTTTGCTAAAAATTATTATCTTATTTTCTAGAATAAGTGTCTGAATAAGCATGTGCAGAGAGTCGAAGTTCTATCTCATTACATTACTTTGAGTTGAATTTTAAAAGGTGTAGCCCTCTATCACCTCGCTAAAATTTTATGGAGATATTCATTATGCTTTTCTGAGCAAGACGTCGTGATTTTTTTCTGCAACCAGATGCAGACAGAAAAACTATTAATTATTTTCAGACATTTTCAGACACCATGCGCTCCGTAATTCGGAGAGCTGTTTTCCAGATATGGAACAAGAGCGAGAAAAAAGTGAAATTCTCAAATATAATTGAACATTTTGGTCTCAAAGATCACTTTGAAGACATTTTACAGTCAATAAAAGAATTAATTAAATTTTTATGCTCGAAAATTCGATTACGGTGGGAAAAATACAGCATGAATTAAGAAATTTTCTTAAAATATAATGTGCTATGTTTGAACCAAGATGCAAAGTCTGAGAATAAAATATGTAATACTTTGAAATCTACTACAAAACAATTCCAATTTGAGTCTGCCCGTACAAGCATTCCGGGACGTCCACGTAAACTTTTCGGAGAATTGAGCGAAAGATCAAAACGGAAAAAATTTAGTCCACTTTTTAAAGAAAGATCACCAGAAGAAAAGCTTTGTGCTGCCCATATGAGTTTCAGAACTTCTAGGAAAAGAGATGCGGCCAATATTGTAGGAGAGCTTTTACTTGCATCACTTCAACGTGCGACAAAATCGAGAAAAAAAAAAACGTGAAAATTGATTTTGCAGGAACGACCAACAATTGTCACCTAATAAGGATCTCGCTTTGATTACTGATTTACAGTTGACCTCTAATCAATATAAAGAATTAAGGGAAATGCAAAATCTTGTAACAGTTAATTTACATCCATCGTTTTATTTATTGCGAAACATTGAAAATAGGATAGGTTCAGGAAGGAAAGGGGACTACTTGTTGGCGTGATAAAACAAAGCAGTCGCAATAAAAATGATGCAAATACCGCAAGAAGATTTTTCAGCGAGGTTTACACTTTCGCATATATTACGGGAATAGATGGAAATTTAATAAGTGGTTTACACACATATCAGAAACATTTTTCTTGAGATTTTGCAATACTGATGAACGGGCACTTGACATGTATGCAAGGGAGACAAGGGAATTATATTTATGCTTGCACAAATAGTATTATATGCCTACAACCCTTCACAAACTCTTGGCTCATGGACAGAAGGTCACATGACACTATTACACCTATTGGCAAACTATCTGAGGAAGCCCAGGAAACGAGGAACAAATACTATATTAGACTTTTCAGAGAAATCTTCGCAAGAAAAACATCAAGAAAGACACAAATACCTATCTTTTACTGAGGCTACTTATTTCTTTGGACCCTTACATAACCAGCTTAAAGAAATTAAAAAGATAAAATCACGGTCGATTTTAATAGTAGTGCTGCTGTTCTCTCCGAGCCTCTATTACTCGGTGCTGCCGAAGGAGAGACTAGCAGCGAGGATACAGATTCTGATGGGGATGCATCTGACGTATGAACGAATAAGATATGCAGCAATATTCCTTCGTCTTACGCTTTCAATTTTAAGCGCATTCCACATTATGAACATTAATTTATTTTTTCACTCAAATCGATTTTTTTTACTATATTACTAATTTTATTTTCAGTAAAAATAGTTGTTATTTTCATTTTCATTATTGAAAACTTATCTACTTCAATAATTGAAGTTACATACCAAATGTTATGAAAATTGAGCGATTAGTTTTCGAGAAATGATTTTTGGCCGGCTAGACTCGCTAAATTACACACTGTGTATCGTGGCTCTCTATGTACAGCTGTGGCCGCTCTCCTGAAATTAAGTTCCCTTCGGGTATCTTCGCTATAATTCGGAGACAGGCGATGTTACATGTTGTTGGACCACGTTGCCTGATATCTACAGTTATAATTGAAGTATTCTCTGTGTGATTCGATAGCGTAATGGTAGCGTTCAGGCCTCTTATTCATGAGGTCCTGCGTTCGACTACAACCTCGTGCTTTTTATGTTCTTTTTCGTTATGTTTTTGAGAGAGACAAACTATACATAATAGCTCCTTTCTCTTTTACGATTATTTTAGTAATTAACATCAGGTTCATTAATATATTATGCCATGACTTTATCATTATGATATTGTGGCAGCAAATGGAAATAAAAAAGATTTTATTCTCAATAAAAATATCTTTCGTGGCATAAACAAAACAAATTTACTGGCGTCGGCCTTAAAACATTCAAACAATTAAGCGTTCAAAAAACAAAACAAAAAGCCACAATTCAATATTTAGTCTATCTTCCTCTTATCTCGATCATCTTGCAGTCGAGTGGGCATGGAATCGACTAGTCTTTGCAAATAGCGACTGTTCTTAGACACGATATTCCAGGCATTCTGAACATACATACATAACTGTTCTGTCCATGGGCAGGTCTTTCATTGCAAACCCAGCAATCTCCAA
Source organism: Periplaneta americana (assembly GCF_040183065.1). NCBI lineage: Eukaryota > Metazoa > Arthropoda > Insecta > Blattodea > Blattidae > Periplaneta > Periplaneta americana. The sequence continues at coordinate 140,173,096 of NC_091124.1, read as the reverse complement.
TCTTTCCTATTTTCTGCCTTCCTCTTAGTCTCCGCATATGATCCACATATCCTAATGTCGTCTATTATTCTTTTCAACCAGAGACCCAACAAATTCCTTTTTCTCTTTCTAATCAGTTTCAGCATCATTCTTTCTTCACTCACTTTTTCAAACACAATTTTATTTCTTATTCTGTCTGTCCACGTCACACGCACCGTTCTTCACCACATCCACATTTCAAATGCTTCAATTCGTTTCTCTTCATTTCGTCGTAATGTCCGTGTTCCTTCCCCATACAATGCCACACTCCACACAAAGCACTTCACTAGTCTCTTCCTTAGTTCTTTTTCCAGAGGTCCGCAGAAGATCCTTCTTCTTCTATTAAAAGCTTCCTTTGTTCATGTTTGCAGTTTTTCTTGGGAAGGCTAGGCCTAAATGCGGTAACATCCCGTTGCTTTCCGCACACCACTATCTCTTGCGCATCTTATTAAATTCCAGGGAACCCAAGCGTGGAGATGAGGAGAGTGGATTTGACTAATTGGGCCCTCTGGACTTCAGCGAAAGTCACGGCAAGGGTTAAATAGGCCTATTAATTCTATCAGGATGTTTGACCCGATCAGAGACCGGGAAATCTCAATTAGCCTTTGCCCCCCGCATCCTGGACTAGCTTCTACGAATCATCAGAAAATCTTAGAGTGTGATTGGGCCAATTTTTCCGAAAATGTTTCCACACTTTTGCCCTCGTAGCTCAGCGGACGAACGTCGAAATTTAGATGTCAACGTCTCAGGTTCAATTTCTCGTTACTCCTTTTCATTTTGTTGTGGTTCAAGATAGTATAATGTAATAATACAAAAAAGAAAAACTAATACCAGTATTATGCAACTGGATTTTTCCAAACCTAATATTAAATTTATGTTATTTATATCGCTAAAGAACGATTACAATATAAATAACTTGAATATTATTTATACAGTATCACTAAAGAACGATAACAGAATATAAATGATGAATATCGGTTTGTTTAATTAATATAAGATATTATATAATACTTATTTAATTATCTAAATAAAATAACAAAGACAGATGGTTATTTGTGTTATAATAATTACTTACATAAAATACAGATTATTTATATTGCGAAAGAACAATAACAATATAAATAACTTGAATATTATTTTATAATGCTAATGAAGGAAAACAGAATATAAATGATAACTTGAATATTATCTATATCGCTAAAGAACGATAACAATATAAAAAACGTGAATATTATTCATATCGGAATTTCACAGATTTATTACAGATGTATTTAAGAAATTGTAGAAGAATAGTAATTAGTAACAGTGTCCTATTTATTCTTCTTGGAGCCAAATTTGTAACTTTTAAAAGTGTGGTTACTATGTTGAAGTGTATGTGTTGTAACGGATGCTTGATTTGTTATGTATGTGAGTCAGTTATGTGATGCTTTATGTCGTCGCAATGTCGTAATTATAATTTGATTGTGTCTGTGTGACTATTGTGTATTAATTTATGATGTATGGTACGGAAAGCTGCGTATTTGTGTTATAGAAGTGTTACGTATGTGTGTTGTTAATGTTTTTGTATGTTCCAAATTGATACCTGATATTTATTTTGCAATCGCAATGCCTAATTTACGGTTTGTTTATGTTTTGTTTACATCGCGTAAGCTAATTTAATTTTCTTTTCTGTTTCTCTTTATGCTTATCTTTTTTGTGTATGAAACTATAGCTCTAACATACATATGTAAAATAGGGCTAACCACCATTGGAGATACAATAATAATAATAATTGTTATTCATATCGTTATAAAACGATAACAGAATACAAATGATGACTTGAATTTTATTCATATCTCTAAAGAACGATAACAAAATATAAATAACGTGATATCCATAAAGAACGATAACTGGATATAAATGATAATTTGAATAGCATTTACATCGCTAAAGAACGATTAAAAAATAAAATGAAAACTTGAAGAAGGCCCGAACCCCCAACCTTCGAATCATTAAACAAGCACTCTACCGCTGGCCTACGAGGCGCAGACATGGAACACTTTCATAGTTCGAGAAGTGCTTGTACAAGCACATGCATCGTATAACATCGCCGCAACCCGAAGTGGACTTTGAAAATATTCGCTGTTCACGAGTGCGGCCACTTTTTTTTTTTTGACAGCTGTACATTGATCGTGATGAAAGTACCGACATCTGTTGAGCGAAAGACCATACTACAACATACTTGTAATTCAGTTGACAATATCAGTATCCCGATGCAGTCTAATAAAGAGTGTATAATTTTTTTTTATTTTGGCGGATTCTGTATATGCATGAGATCAGCAGTTGGCTGATCGACTCTGAGTCTCCATGGGCTGTCGCGCAACGAATTGATTTACTATATTTACTAGAAGAAAACAGAAAATGTGTTCTCTTTAGCATAAAACAATACATTTTCATGACAAAGTGAATATTTCGCAATATAGAAAGAAATTTCGCGTTATTTCGTGAGTGAAAATGTTATATTTTCGTAAATTTTGCGTTTCTTCAGAAATCATTTCTAATGCAGATTACTGTTACTGTACTACTGGGGAAAGGTAGATCTATTGCACAGGTTTCATGAATTCTGTTCCATTAACCTTTTCGCACACGAACTCTGTCCCAAAAAAAAAAAAATAATAATTCTTTCCTCAGGTACGGTACCAATATCTTCCTTCCCATTTTAAACAGACTTAGGACTGTCAGCAGTTACTGCTGGTATGGTTAAAAATGTTAGAATTGCTTGGAAGCATGAGTTAATGCTTTGTTTTAAACTAAAAATTTCACAATTATTGGGGGAAAAATTTAAAAGCAATGCGTCGTAACAAGTCGTGTCTGTTTATAGGCTTCGATTCATAGGTAATGATTTGCTATAGTAGGAATATCTCTTTTTGAATAATTTCGAGGGAAAAATTGTTCCGGAGCCGGGTATCGATCCCGGGACCTTTGGTTTAACGTACCAACGCTCTACCACTGAGCTACTCGGGAACTCTAACCGACACCGATCCAATTTGTCCCTCTATATCCACAGACCTCAAAGTGGGCTGACAACCGTCAAGCAACCAACTTCGAGTGCACACTAACTCCGTGTGACTTAAATTGTGGTTTTCTGTTAACGAACAGTGACGTGTATTATGCAAATCAAGATTTCAGGTATAACTCCCTGTAAAGTTGATTTGAATAATTTCGAGGGAAAAATTGTTCCGGAGCCGGGTATCGATCCCGGGACCTTTGGTTTAACGTACCAACGCTCTACCACTAGAGCGTTGGTACGTTAAACCAAAGGACCCGGCTCCGGAACAATTTTTCCCTCGAAATTATTCAAATCAACTTTACAGGGAGTTATACCTGAAATCTTGATTTGCATAATACACGTCACTGTTCGTTAACAGAAAACCACAATTTAAGTCACACGGAGTTAGTGTGCACTCGAAGTTGGTTGCTTGACGGTTGTCAGCCCACTTTGAGGTCTGTGGATATAGAGGGAAAAATTGGATCGGTGTCAGTTAGAGTTCCCGAGTAGCTCAGTGGTAGAGCGTTGGTATGTTAAACCAAAGGTCCCGGGATCGATACCCGGCTCCGGAACAATTTTTCCCTCGAAATTATTCAAATCAACTTTACAGGGAGTTATACCTGAAATCTTGATTTGCAATATCTCTTTTTGTTACGTTTTCTTCCTTTTAATGGCAGTGTTTAATCTTGCTATAATGTAATTGTCACACTGAATGTGTTTTAATACCTCAATCAGTTGAAATGTGTGAGGATGGGGTGAGTAAAACAATCCATTTAATTTTGAATGAAAAGATTTGTAGTTGTTGGTAGTTCGAACGAAGGTTTCTGTGAAATAGGCCCACATGTGGAAAAGGAGTGTTGCTGCATGTGTAGTTTTCGAGCATATAATCATAATCTCAAAAAGCTTCAACATGCTTATCACTTGGCATTACAGAAAGAAGTCATCTACAAATGACTCACCAACTTCTTTCGGGTTCAACAATGGTAGCCCAAAGAAGTACTTAGGAAATTGCCGATTTGTGATTGATTATTTATCTTTATATTCATTGGTGAAATGAAATTCCTGAATTTCTTCCACCACTTTTAGGCTAAGTAAAAACGACATACTTTAATAATAATAATAATGGGAGGAAAAATGTTGCACACTCCAATATGAATGGCGTGTTCATAGTCACAAAATGCAAATTTTTGCAATAGCTTTAAATTATGTTCATCACACTCATCTACCAAATGACTAAATAATTTAGCATACGTTTCAGACGTCTTGTTCGGAAGGAGGGAAAATACCAGTGGTATATAATTTTCTTTGAATCGTCCGTAGACTGTAAAAATTTAGTAAAAAAATCTTGGACTACTCTTAAAAATGCCATCAACGAATATTGTATCCACTTGACATAAAAGCTCCAAATTACTTTCAGTTGTGTAGTCCACTATACCATTCTTCCTATCGTTAACAAACATAACTTATTCGTCGTAACTTGCAGTGATTCGAGTGCAACATGAAGCTCTGCTAGACTTTTTGGTAACTTAGGATAAACCTTCCTTTTGCGTGATAAATGTTGTTCTTAACCAGAGTGACGTCATATGCAGACAACGTAGGTACGTTTGCTTGCATCAACTCATAGTGCAAAATCTTGCAGGACCGCTCACGAGGATTATCAACAGCTTTTCTTTTCAATTAATTATCAAATTTATATCTGTTCAAAATACTTCCACTGTCTTTGTTATGATTATTGATTGTGATCTGTAAAAAACCACTATCATTTCTCGTCGGCCTCGGTAGCGTAGTTGGTATAGCGCTGGCCTTCTATGCTCGAGGTTGCGTGTTCGATCCCGGCCCAGGTCGGTGACATTTAAGTGTTTAAAATGCGACAGGCTCATGTCAGTAGATATACTGGCATGTAGAAGAACTCTTGCGAGACAAAATTCCAGTACACCGGCGACGCTGATATAACCTCTGCAGTTGCGAGCGTCGTTAAATAAACCATAATTAAAAAAAACTATCATTTCTCGCTTAGCATTCATTTTAAGAAAACACTTGCATCGTGTCTTTATACAATGCCATCTTTCAATTCCACTGGTTAGAGTTTTGTGAAAACTTAATTTGAAGTCAGATACTACATACAAAGTTTTCCCTCGTTCACTATATTCAATCTATAACGCACGAGCTCAGTCTAGTGGCAGCAAGACTGTAGTATTGGCAAATACTCTCTAACAATAATACTGGAAAGCTTCCCTGTTTAGCATTGCAAACGGCGGCGAAAAGTGACTGTGCTGCTATCTAGCGGCTTGGATTGTTGATACACTCCGTGCGGCGTGCTGGGTTACGTGAGGAAAAGCGGAGAGGTGTGCATTTGATTCAATAAGAAAATGTAAAGCAATAGCATTATTTAGAGTCACAATGTTCACAACATTTTAATTAATTTTCAAATGTAATTACGATTTAGTTGTGCATGTATTTAGAAGCTTTCATACTTCGCCTATTTCGTTTCTTAGCTAATTGTTAACCACTTTATTTTTTATGTAACAATTTATTAGTAGACTACATCGAAATATTTGTCAGTGAAGATAATGACACAGTTTCTGCTTTAGGGATAAAGCATGTATCTTGTATGTTATCTATTACATCAAGCAGATGTGATTTTAAAATCTCTGCAGGCATGGTACCTTTTGATAGAAAATAACCTATTGTTTGCTTTAAATTTTTGCACATTCTTCAAATAATGAAAACATTTGCAAGTGGTACTTCTGAAATTTTTACGTCAGGTGAAGTTTGTTGATTAGGTGTATTTATACCTAATTCAGTGAATCCCTCGAAGTGTGTGCTTTAGCTTTATAAGTTATATTTTCCTTCAAAGACATTTCATCTACAACAATAATAGTTACAACCTTTTCATTCAATGATAGAATATCCTATTTTATTTTTAATAATGAATTGTATAATGGTGGGATTTATACCGGAGCCTATACCAAATTCATGAAGTCAGTTTTGGAGAGATCTAACTGTTGATAAGCATAATTTTCTTCTTAAAAATCTTTAGCCTCGAGGTGAGCAATAATGGAATGTTGCGGCAAATCTTGTCGTAATTGGAATACCGTCTCCACATTTCCTTCTTTTTAAGCGCACTTGGGGCTAATCTTAAACAATTTAAATTAAATCATCGTTTGAATTTGCTGTGTTCGGAGCTGTCATTTACACTTGAGAAATGTTTCATCTTTTACGAATTCTTGAATCGTAAAAAAATTAACTTTATTTAGTAAAATATTAATAATGCCTTTAAAGTATAGGGCTAGGCAAATTATTTTGTCCAAATAACTACCTGAATCACTTATTATGAAAAAACATGAATCCTCTTTCTTCACAAAGTCAACAATTCACATTTTTATGTTACGCATCCCAACGCGCACTGTTTGGTTAAAAAAAAAAGTCAAGACTTAATTTTTGTATACAGAGAAACTATAAAGAAATTGTTTTGTATGAAGAAAGTAAAGTAGATTTATGCAGTTTGGTAAGTGATTCAGTTAGCATAGAGAATATTACGTAATTGCTAATGTACTATCTAATTACATGGTAGAGAAGTATCGTCCGTCCTTTCTGTCTGATATCAGAGAACTCACAGCCTCCTCGATGCAAGATCTAATACATTTCTCTGGGGCCTTCGCGGTTCTTTCAGGTGTTTTGATTTTGACCCATATTTCCGGAAGAAGGAGCTGTTAAATTTAGTGAATGAATAATTGTTACCTTCAGTCTGTTATTAAAAACAAAATATTAAAAATTGACAGTCCTACGACTGATTTGAAACTTCAGTATACTTTTCCAATTCATTACACTTTATTTTTACTTACCCCTGATGTTCCAAATTATTAGTTATTGAAGTCCGAAAATCTAAAGTGATCTGGATATATTCTGTGACTTTTGTACAAATATTCTGTCCCTCTAATCTAAACGTTTCGTCTAGAACTGTTGACAATGTTTTTAATTAGTGTTAGCATTTTGTTGTATGATATTGCTTGTGTTTTGTTTTTTAAAGAATTTTAGATAAGGCCGCAAATAGCGATAGTAGCTGACGCGCCCTATTAAACCTCACTAACTAACGTCTAGGGGTGCTATTCATAGACATTTCGCAGCACGCGCTACGAGCGTACTAAGCTAGCCTCGGCTATCCACTGGTTACTTGTACAGAATTCAAATCATATCCTATCGCTAACACTGGTATATGAATACGAAAAACGCTGATCATCCACCGGAAGCCCGCTCTAAAAATGTCTATGAATACGGCCCCAAGACTTCAGGCCTTGGTCTTTGTGTTTATTTACCTATATGGGCATAGCACACCTAAAAGACAAAAGAAAATAACTGTAGTAGTAGAAGCAATAATAATAATAATAATAATAATAATAATAATCATCATCATCATCATCTTGTAATAGAAAAGTAACATTCTACTGGTGTTTACATGACTACTCCCTATTTCTATCTTTTGGAAATCTGGTGAAAGGTGTAGCTTTTGGTAAGCATAGTTTCTAAAACAAACAATTCCACTTTTAACTGACATCGTGTGCAACTATAATGAGAATAATCCTTACATCACGTGTTTGTTGAGGAACAAAACTCATATCACAGTTCATTGTGCTAATCGTCACGTCATCCTCGCTGCCTACAATCCCTGCCGCTAGATAGCACTGGTGAGTCATTCGCCACTTTTACCGTGAACTTTCCAGTATTATCATTGGAGAGTATTTGGTATTGGTATGTGCGACGATCGAAGCAGGTAGATAACTTTCTGCGGGAGTGAGTTCATAAATAACGCGGGGCAGAATTCATGGTTACAAACTTTGATACCATCCTCGTTAGGACAGAGTTCACGTGCCGCCCTGTTGCATTTACTCGTACTCTCAACCTAGGCGCATTCCCATCCCACACAAGCTGACTACACTGAGGTTCGCTGTGTATCCAGATTTCGAACAGACAACTCCACTCTTCCCTAGAGCAGTCCCTTGTGAGCATTGGAGAATGCCATGGAATGATAATGGAGTGGATATCGGACGGAATGATGTTGATGCCTGATGGAAGAACCACGAGAAAAACCCAACTGCTACGTTTTCCGCCACAAGTGTCACTATGGATTTGTCATGAAAAATTCTGTGCCTAACCACGACTCGAACTCAGACCACATGCTTGACAGACTGATGGTCTATACCACTCCGCCACCACAAAGACTCTGATGTAGATAATCAATTTTACTTGTATTTATGTGCTGAAGAACTTTAATTAAACGCATACCATCATACGCCGCGCACTAATATTTCTGTTATATTAAAACTTCATAGCGAGAGAAAATAAGAGAGGTGAACCTTCTAAGCGTGCTAAAGACGTCACATCTCTCGTCTATAACTTTGTAAAATGCAAATAAACCAATGTAGGACAAGACGTAGAACGATGCAGTTCTTACACTAAATGACTGTGTTCTACAATTACCTGCCTGTTCCTTATGAATATTCAGTACCGCGGTGAATCATGTGACAAAACTTCAGTTCCCCTGCCACGCGTGTTATGTGTAAATGACACGCGAAACGGTTACCATCGTTATGTACAGAGAAGAAATATTGCATTTCTCTTCTCTCTCTTCAATTTTTTATACATATTTAGTGAATATCCACTACTGACATCATCGTCGTCGTCTTCATCATCATCATCATCATCATCATCATCATCATCATCATCACACAACCAAAAGCAATTACTAGGTCTGTCGTTAAAATCTATACATCATTCCAGGTCAATTCGTCCACAGCACAATGCCCAATATACAGAAAGTCCACTACAAAAATGCCACAACTAAAACGTCCAATCAAATAAGACCAGTCAAAATGTCCAATATGGAGAAATATGTACAAGTCAAAATTTCAATGTATGGAAATGTCCAATATACAGAAATTTTCACAAGTGAAAATGTCCAATATATATGGTATGACCACAGAGGATTATGGAATATTGGAGAGCTACACCATCAAGATTCCCACCTATATGAAATTCTTATAAAGTAACGTTGGAAGGTGGTCATAGAATCAATAATGTAATGGAAGGTTTTCACTCTAAATTTCAAAAAATGTTTTCTGAACATCATGTTAGTATTTGGAGATTTACAGAAAATATAACTCATAAACGAAATGAAACAGAGAATATCATAATCCAAATTCACTATGATTACATAAGCGTAAGACAACTCGTAAACAAGAAGTATATTACAGATCAGAGAGGAATTGAAGGAATTATACGTAGTAATATGAAACAATATCTGCAGCCACTTTCATACCATATGAAGCTGCATGCTGACAACGGTGAAGAAGAAAATTAGGCAGTATTGTAAATTTAGCTTACATGTCATTGTTAAATTATTAATTTGCATGATTAATAAATATTGTTATGGACATCCATGATACCGTACATGTAATAACTCCAGACATTTTTATAATAATAGTTAATGATTTTGGACTTTTTTGTATTGGGCATTTAATGCCATATCATGTTGACTGTAGACATATTTCATAACGGATATTTTATGACTGGAGACATTCTTGATATTGGCCATTAATAATGGTAGATATTTTGCAGTGGATTAATTGACTGATAATTGTACAGATATCATTGAAAAAGAGTTTTACATTCATATCTTGACATGTACAGTTCAGAAAAAATTTGCAGCTTGTGATCCTCTTTGTCAGCTTTATAAGGAGAAAGAAGAGATTTCGATACACATTGTTATGGAGTGTAAGGCTGTCGAGATAATGTTCGGGTACTTTTCCACAGAAAGAGAGAAATTATTTTTATTTGTTCTTCAATAATTATTTGCCTTAGAAACAGAAGTGGAGTAATAGTGTTGCGTATTTAGGGATGTGTAAGAGGATAGACTATGTGAGCTGTACAAATCTGATCGAATTCTGTCACCGTTGTCATCATGTTATGCTCTTCCTGCTCTTTGTGAATACATTTTCGTTGTACCTGTTTCGACTTCACTGTTCAAATTAATTTCTGATATCAATTATGATTCTTTAGTTTTCTATTGCCAGAATTGTTTTAATATAATATTTTGCCATTCACTTTACATATAGGCCTGTGTTGGTAGTCACTGAGTAGGTGGTTGCACAGAAAGAAGCTTTTAATTGCAATACTCGTAACTAAGGAATATTTAATAATTTGAGTTTCTTCAGACCTTTTACTGTTGAACAGTGATCATTAGAGCGCGGATGTTTAGGCATTTATAACAGTTAAAATAGGCAGGTAAAAAAGGCAATAAAACAAAAAAAAAAGATGCAATAATCTTTGAAAAAGGCATTATAAATTATTTTAAAAAGGCTTAATATAGTTTAGCAATAAATTTGAGTTATATCAACATAACTCACATATTTACTTCGTAGATGACACATGTTGACTTATAAAAGACTTTTTTTCGTGAGTAACTTTCTTTTCACAAACCTAACATGACAAAACTAATCCATCGGTTGAAAACATATGGGCACTAAATTCACTAACGTCAGCATGAAGTTTACTTTTCAGTGGTTTACTAATTTAGGCATTCTAGCTAACCGATCTCATACCTTCTGTCACCCGACAATAACTGCCTGTTCCTCACTCATATTTCTTTTTCTTACAGTGATAAACACGTGTCGCACAAAATTTTAACACTAAGATTTGAAAATATGAAAGCAAACAATTGGAAATACTACGTGACAACTTCTATGAGAACGAGCTTAATATTTAAAATTATAAAGCGGATTATTGGTACCGTGAAGACATGACAATATCGATGGCTTAGTGCACACATCTTGTAAGTACTATTTCCTTAGTTTTGAGAAAAACGAATTTTAATTTTCAATACCTAATTACACAACAATTAACATATATTCTCAGAAAGTAAACATAACATATAAAAATGTGCAGTGTCAGTTATTAATTTGCTGTCCAACAATACAGTCCTCTAACAATGCATAAAAATTAATCATGTATTAAATAAATTGTTGTATACACTTAACACAGTTATCAAAGTAAATATGTTGCACTTACCACTTTTGTGTATTATTAAATGAAATACAAATACATTTAATAGAAAGCAATAATATTAATTTATCTTGAAAAGTGCTCTGAGAATATCTGTCACACACATTTGCTTAATTTTCATTTATCTTATAATTCTTCTTCCTCCTCTGACACCTCTGCAAGTTGGTTAGTAGTTGAAATACCTTCAGTGAAATGTTTTTATTCTTCAGGATTCACTCTGCTCTGTTACTTTCTTACAAATGGCTTTTAAGGAACCCGGAGGTTCATTGCCGTCCTCACATAAGCGTGACATCGGTCCTTATCCTGAGCAAGATTAATCCAGTCCCTGCCATCATATCCCACCTCCCTCAAATCCATTTTTATATTGTTCTCCCATCTACGTCTCGGCCTCCCCAAACGTTATTTCTCTCTGGCCTCCCAACTAACACTCTATATGCATTTCTATATGCCCATAACGTGCTACATGCCCGGCACATCTCAAACGTCTGGATGTAATATTCCTAATTATGCCATATGAAGAATACAACGTGTGCAATTCTTCGTTGTGTAACTTTCTCCATTCTCCTGTAACTTCATCCCTCTTAGCCCCAAATATTTTCCTAAGCACCTTATTCTCGAGTATCCTTAGCCTCTGTTCCTCTCTCAAAGTGGGAGTCCAAGTTTCACAACCAAACAGAACAACTCGTAATATAACTGTTTTATCAATTCTAACTTTCAGATTTTTTTTATAGCAGGCTGGATGACAAAAGCTTCTCAACCGAGTAATAACAGGCATTTTCCATATTTATTCTGCGTTTAATTTCCTCCCGAGGGTCATTTAGATTTGTTACTGTTGCTCCAAGATATTTGAACTTTACCACCTTTTCAAAGGATAAATTTCCAATTTTTATATTTCCATTTCGTACTGGTTACGAGACATAATCATACTCTCTGTTCTGTAGTAGTGATAAAAGACCTTTCGTCTTCTGTTCACTTACGGGCAATTTATGGCTGTACTTTGATATCAGAGAAACATTAGACCAATTCACTAGGTTTATCTCCTGCAATCTTCTTTTGTTTTCTTTGGCTTATGTTAATGTAAAAAAAAATGTTTCTTCTGAAAGGTCATATTTGTACTGAATAATCTGTTTTGCTCTTCTGCGTTCTGATGCATTTCATTTTCATCCAGTTTACCTTTCTTACCATCAACAGTTTCTGCAACATTATTTACTACGTTCCTTGTCAGCTCCTTAAGCTCACAGAAGTCATCTTAGTGCATTACAGTATCTTGATATGGGGAAGGATTTCTTTTGCTGCTGAGATCAGAACCGCCCACTCACGAGTGGTGTACATTTTCATGTGCTTCTATTTACGTTAATTTGTTGCAGGCATAGAGTCGACTTCCAAGTAAGAATGTCCTGACTCTATAAATTTTAAATCAATGGTGTCCAAAATTTCCTTTCGGTTTACCACATACAACATTGCAGTAGTGACGAACTGATTCCTCTTCTGTCCTCCGCAAATGTCACTGAATGTTGTTAAGTGAATAATAGACACAGGCAAACTGTAAATTTTTTTTTCAGGATACAATAACCAATCTCTACCCTGCCTTTTCTCCCACTACACTGGTCCTAAAGGAAACAAAGCCCACCATTTTTACTGGAATCCATTGTGGTGAAATTGTAAACATTAAGTTTACGTTTATAGTAAATGTCACAATCACTTGCATGAGGTTCACTCAGAATAGCTTGCATATCGAAAGTGATGGATCTGAAGGTTACACCATCTTCAATGGCTCTTTTCTTGTCCTCGGATTTCATTTGCATTGACTGATTTTCTCGTTTATTTGTGGTTGTCCCACTCTTCTTATAAGGGGTCTTTATTACTGGCTTTTGATGTGTGTTACATTTAGAGAATTTGTCCTTCTTTGGAATACGAAAGGAAAGTGGTGTGGACCCTATGATTTGAAAATACTACATTATGGTATTGATCCCGATATAAGCGGTAGATAAGTGCCAAATTCAAATCATGTGCTAAATACAGCTTTCAAGAATCTTTACGACAGTAATGTGACTCTAAACGAGGAAATGAATCAGAGTTTTTAGATGAAGTTTTTGTTCTTCAGGGATTGGATTGTGTGCTGATTGTCTCTGTATGAAATTCAGTAACACTGCACTAGAAATAAAGCTTAGAACTGAAAATAATCATCTGAAGTTAAACCAACAATGAATGAAAATGCCACCAATCAAATCACAAATGTTGAAAAAGTGTACGGTGGTTTAACCTTAACAATACAAATGTTGTAACTGTGCACTTAACACACTTGTCTATTGGTTCTTAAATGCACAGAAGTGACAAGCGCATTTATCACATTAGTGCACGTGGGCTACAGTAAATACAACATCTTGCCAACACAGAACTATAGAAAACTCTTAGAATTCACTTCCCACATTTGTACACAGTAAAGATACACCTCAGAGGACTCCGATTTTGTACTTACCTCAATTTGACCAAAAAGTGTACTTAACACATGTGTGCGCTAAGCCATCGATATTATATTTTTGTAACTGAACTGTCGATCATTATTCATAATTATTACACCAATAGTATTAGAGCACGATTATTAGCGGTTTAAGCACCGAAATAAATTACTTTTATTTACTATTGTTAGTAAAGTTAGTCACTGTTTCAGACATTTAAATTTCATACACATTACATTACAATTAATTATAAAATTGCAAATAAACAAGAACTATTGCTTTAAAATGAAAAAAAGGCATTTATTAATAAGAAAAACCTTAAAAAGGCAAAATAGGCAAAATAAAAATTGGCCCTATCACTTTGATTTACTCCAAACCACATTTATATCTATGCAAATAATGATTTACTTCCACCCAGTAAAAAAGACATTTTGCCAGACATTCTGGCTCTAGTGATCATATTTAAATATCTAATTAATTGTATTTTTACTTTATAAATTATTATCCTAAGTAATTATCTTTACATTTGTAATGTATTCAGCTTAACTGGTAAAGTTTCAATAATAATAATAATAATAATATTATTATTATTATTATTATTATTATTATTATTATTATTATTATTACTATTATTATTACTATTATTATTATTATTATTATTATTATTATTATTATTATTACTATTGCTACTACTATTACTTATGCGTTTCTATTAATTGTAGCTCTGGTTCAGTGGAAGAGACCTTAAGGCCTTAACTCTGCCAGGTAAAATAAAATATTATTATTATTATTATTATTATTATTATTATTATTATTTTAATTTAATTAACCCTATAATGCCCCTTGTTACATATGGGTAACATCGGGTATTTATTACATTATTTCCACAGTAAATTAATATTTACCGCGAATGCCTGATTTACAGTTATGTAACAATGTTAGGAATGCATTTGATTTCCCTACCATGGAAATTTAGTCTGCCAGCTTCTTTGTGTTCTAACAATACTAACAACAGTACCGCGACCCGACTAAGGAACGGTTACATAGCGGTCAGGCCTTTGATTGTAGATGTTAATGTGAAATTTCAACAAACTTATATTTAATTTTGTGTTTTCAACAATACCCTATTTTTTCTTTCCTTGTGGCAAATGCAGTAAGTTGTCAGTTGTGTATCAGAATCGTTTCCGTTCACATTGAAATGGATAACTGGTTGAAAAGTGGAAGTTTGAAAGGGAAACAGGGTTTAACAAAATCGCAAGTTAGTATTGTGTCAAAAGATCATTCAGCTTCTAGTGATGTGTGTCAATTCGACAAAAAGAAAGTATATATAAAGAAAAGAAAGTACGATGATAATTACATTAGGTTTGGATTTTCATATATAGGTGACAAGGACTGTCCATAGACTTGCTAAATAACCGCTAGACCGCTCACTGGCGCTAGTGTTATGCTCCCAAATTGAACAGCCGACGGGCGGCCATTTGCTTGGTTGAGATGAATAAGTACAGGTTTAGTTCGTGTGCTATTTTTAATTGCAGCAATGCACACAGATGTAAAGAAAAAGAAGGAAGGAATGTTACATTTCACTGATTAGTTAATCTTTAATTTCTACAATATTTTTGGCCCGTATTATGTTACAGAAGACAAACTATTGTACGGCTGTTTGTGCTTCAGATTTCCTCTGAGTAAAGATTCCCTTAACCGAAAATGGATAGGTGCAATCCGCAGAGAGAATTTCTACCCTACAATGAATCATTCAGTTTTTCAACTCATTTCGAAGATAGTTGTTACCTCTCAAACTTCGTTATTACCATATACATTGTTATTGTCCTTCATCCACTCCATATCCTTCCCTTTCTTCAAACAGCTGTTGCTTCAGTGCATACACGAATAATAAAATTATTCGCCGAATTCGAAGATACAGAATTAATAATAATAATAATAATAATAATAATAATAATAATAATAATAATAATAATCCGTGGCGCTACAGTCCGTGAAGGCCCCAGACCGACCAGCCGGCTGCTGGCCTCACGCCCACATGCCGAAGCAGAGGTGGACGATCATCCGACCAGAATAGAGGTATCGTGTGGTTACAGCTGGCTTTCGCAACCGGATTTTGCTACCTATCGTAACTCCCCAAGTGCATCACGATTCTGGATGGGCACCGGTCCCATACACTGGCCGAAATTTCATGAGAAAATTTCTTCCCCATGAGGACTCGAACCAGCGCGCATTCCGTAATGCGAGTCCTAGGCAGTATGCCTTAGACCACCACGCCACGGCGCGGGACGGTAGAAATAGATCCTGTTTAAAAAATATATATAAACAAATTTCAGAGCCTAAAAGCTGAAACATGTTCATTAATACTGCATGTACTATCCACTCATTAAGTAATGGCATAACACATTTCAAATTCAACTCCCAGAACAAGTATTAGGCCACATAGCCTGTTAGAGGAAGGAATTTTCACACCATCGTTCCTTTGGACAACCCAACAGAAACTGTATAAACTACAAAAAGTTAATTTTTTTATATCCCTGATTGAAAGTAACTCTTGTCTTAGTTACGGATTAATGAAACAGTTTTTTATACTACTGCTACTGCTGCTGCTGCTGCTCCTGCTACTTGCTACTACTACTACTACTACTACTACTACTACTACTACTACTACTACTACTACTAATAATAATAATAATAATAATAATAATAATAATAATAATGCTTTTTGATTTTATACAACAGTTTAATCTACAGATTAAATTAAAAAGTAGACATTATTAACCTTGGTTATGAATATTTACATTCGGAGTTCCTATGAAAATGATGCAAGTCTGACAGCCTGGTTGAATCCCGATAAAGCGGATCGAGATTGATAAAAATCCCGATTTGAGGGATAATAGCCTAGAACGCAATTTAAACAAGTTAGTCTGCACTTCCTATTATCCGATATTTTTATTTATATATTGACTCAGATGGTTACATTGTAAACATAGAGGTAACCCGCGGAAATTTAGTAAGTCTGTGAGGTAACCCAGCTGATTGCCGTAAGGTAACTCTACTCGCAAGATAATAGTTCCCCTAGTTCTACCACATTGTTGATTAACCCGTTTCGGTACCTAGTTGCTATTCTCGCAAGTAATCAACATTGTGTATTTTAGGTGCGTTGAGTGCCAAAAAAAAAAGCGTTTTGATATTGTATTTTACACTAATAACAGACACATACAATTGCTGCGTTTTGTAGTGCAGTGAACTATGTTTAAACATGGACTCATCGTTGATGTACTGTTGCAGTACCGGTTCCGAAAAAGTTGCAAAGTTAATTTAGTAGCGAATGGTTAAAACATATTCATGGTTAATAAAAGAAAAAAACGATTAGCCTGTAGTATTCACTGTAGCCTACTGTGTGCCTTTCATATTTTGTTTCTCAGGGAGGCGAATATTACATTAAAAGCACGCGAATACTACTTTGCAGAAAACAACTATAAATCTCTTTGATAAAGTGATGATAAATATAATGTCTTAAGTTTGCTTCTGATATCCCGATTTCCCTCGCAGAAAACCTAGCAACTCTGCTGACAGGAGACACACGTTATTAAAGATATATCGCAAAGGAAGTATTGTTCCTTTAAACAAAAACATTTAGCTTTCGGATACGCAATACAACACGTATTCAAATAGCGGTTTCGAAATCCCGCGCGTTTTCTAACAAACAAATGGCGGCTTTCTGCTGCTTCAATTTGGGAACATATTTCTCAGTTCTCCGCTACAGCGTGGTAGGGGCTCGGGACTGTCAAAGACCACAGTGTGTTGTTTGTGGCGACATTCTTGCTAACAGTAGTCTGAAACCTTCTCTACTTAAACGCCATTTAGAAACTAGACACCCCACCCACGTAAACAAATCTGCTGATTTTTTTACACGAAAAGCTAACGAGTGGAAAAATGATTTAACTAGTCTACTTTTGTATCCGCCGCAAACAATGACAATGAGAATGCTCTTGAAGCGTCTTATCGCGTTACCTACAGAATTGCTAAAACTGCAAAACCTCATTCAATACCTGAAGATTTAGTGCGGCCATGTATAAAGGACGTAGTACTTTGCATGCTTGGAGAATCTTTCACAAAAAAGTCAATATGGTACCATTGTCCGACAATACGATCAACCGCCGGATTAAAGACATGGCAAATTATGTCGAAAATGAAATTTTGGAAAGCGTTCGTGCCAGTCCTTCTTTTGCGATTCAACTTCACGAATCGACTGATGTTGCCAATTTAGCCATTTTGTTGCTTTTCGTCCATTATATTTTAATAGGGAGTCTGTAGCAGAGGAGCTACTATTCTGCAAACCCTTAAAAGAGAGAACTACGGGAGGAGATATATTTAAGTTAACCGACGAATACTTCGGCGAAAATTCAATAGACTGGACTCGCTGTGTAGGCATTTGTTCGGATGGTACGAAATCTATGACAGGGTGTTATGCTGGGTTTGTTGCCAAAGTGAAATCGGTAGCGCCGAACGCTTCTTGGACACATTGTTGCATTCATAGACAGACTCTTGTTTCTAAACGCATGCCCGATGGATTGAAATGTGTGCTGGACGATGCAGTGAAAATGATTAATTTTATTAAGGCTCGTCCTACAAATTCCCGCAACTGTGCAGTGCTTTGTGAGGAAATGGGAAGCATTTATAAGTGTTTATTGTCTCACACTGAAGTTAGGTGGCTATCTCGAGGTAGAACTATTTCCAGACTGTATGAGCTTAAAGACGAAGTTTACGTTTTTCTCACCAGCCATGCCTTTCACCAAGCAAAGTGCATGGAAGATGAAATCTGGCTTCAGACTTTAGTTTTTTTGGCAGACATTTTCTCAAAAATGAACAGTTTAAACTTATCTCTCCAGGGGTCAAAATACGTTTATATTGTGCAAGACCTTTTCGAATCATTCATTAAAAAACTTAATTTTTGGGAAACGTGTTTCAATAGCAATCATACCGAGTGCTTTGATACCCTTCACGACTTCCTGGTGGAAAATCATCTTTCTTTTGACGAAAATGTCAAGAACATGATTAAGGAACATTTGAAGGGACTTGGAAAAACCTTCAGAGAATATTTCTCTGCTATGTCCAATAATAACAACTGGATTCGCAATCCCTTCGAAGAGTCAACAATTTTAGAATCCACATTAAGCGTAGATGAAAAAGAGCAGCTTCTTGAAATTTCCACTGATTTTCAGTTACAGAAAAGTTATAAATCTTTGTCACTAATTGGTTTTTGGTTGAGTTTAAAGGAGTTCCCAGTGTTAGCGAATAAGGCGATAACGGCTTTATTACCCTTTTGATCCACATATTTGTGCGAAAAGTCGTTTTCTTCATATGCCTATTTAAAAAATAAATACAGAAACAGCCTTTGTGCTGAAAGTGATTTGAGACTTTATTTAACTTCTGTGGTTCCTGACTTCAAAGCTCTGTGCTATGGAAAGCAGGCGCAATCTTCTCACTGAATTCCAAGGAAGAGGTAATTACAATAAAAACTTATATTTATTATTGCAACTAGGGCTACACGTTGTGTAACTTTTAAGCTATACCTAGAGTAACTATAGGTTTTAACCGTTAAGGGTTAAGTTAATTTAAGGTTATTAAACATTTTGCTTGGAATTAAATTTTATGCATGTCTAACTTACTGTATGTATTATGCAAATCTGGCTTTCAGGTAGTAGCTCCCTGTAAAGTAGGTTTGAATAATTTCAAGGAAAAATTGTTCCGGGGCCGGGTATCGATCCCGGGACCCTTCGTTAAGCCGCGAACGCTCTACCGACTGAGCTGCCCCAGGAACTATACACGAAACCGTCAAATTAGAGCGTTCGCGCGCTAAGCGAAGGGTCCTTTGACGGTGTCGTGTATAGTTCCTGGGGTAGCTCAATCGGTAGAGCGTTCGCGCGCTAAGCAAAGAGTCCCGGGATCGATACCCGGCCCCGGAACAATTTTTCCTTGAAATTACTGTATGTATATTTAAAAGTCAGTGGTTCACCCAACTCATATCGTTGTGGAAGGGGTTCGCGAGTCGAAAAAGGTTGGGAACCGCTGCACTATTAGAATTACAATCCGGTACACAATACGAACGGCCCATTTCACGACGTAATTAACACAAGAAAACATCATAACAAAAACCACGTGGTAATCATACTTGGACCGCCATCGGCGCCATTTTGGCCACTATCGATACTTACATTAAGGTCTGAGTTTTGGAGACGGACTTGGTTCTACCCTAGATCATATATAAAACAGATCAGCCAAGCTTATATTAAATTTAGACGCAACTAAAAAATAACGGACGCTATGAGTCGCTAGTGTCGAGAAATAAGCTTGCAATAACCAACACTAGATGGCAGAGTACCTGAAAAGTACGTAGAGTAATACGACTGTGGGATGACTTTTTTACGTCATGCCACCTCCAAATATCTTTCTCATTGTAATGTGAGGTTATGTTACTTTGATGTGTCGCTAAATTGTAGCATACAGAAGCTTGTTTTACCCAAATTCATCAATACACATAGATGATATTTTGGTATATGGCTGATATAATGTTGTTTGCGTTCAATATATGATCTGTCATCATTTGATGTACGATATCTAATTGTTTTTAATTTTCAGTATACAATACCTCACTAGCAACAATTAACACAAAATACTAAAAAGAGCAGATTTGTCTGCGTTTGTTGAATGCACATCATGATGCTCACGAAAAGGCACTAATTTATTTTGTGTGCACAAGATTACAATTTTTTAATATGAAGGAAAAGCAGGTATTCGTCTTCTGAAATTTATCCGATAGGGGAAGAATTACAACTCCCTCCCCCCCCAAACATGTTTCCTCTTTGCTAGGCCTACATGTTTTCATTTTACAGGTGTATTATATGATGCGATATGGATGCAGATAAATAATAACTGTACGTTTCTCGTCCACATTAAATTCAACGTGTTCATAACGTAGGCATGATATATTGCTTCATGTAGGCTACACAGTTGGCAGTGTTCTTTTTACGAATAAGCGGTAGTACAAATCATTTTCTTTTCATCTGAACTATTGCTAGAATATGCGTTTGTTTTTTTATTTGCTCTGTATGTTGTTAAATAACAACTGAACATCGTCTTTGGTTAACAAATTGTTCTAGTATTCGTTTCTTATCAGTCTTATGGTATTGAATTATGTCCATAACGTGGGCTAGATGATATCAGGCTGGAAAATTCGCTCTGAATGCATTTTTTTACACAATTTTCTAATTTTCAGCAGATTTACGATACCCTATGCGGTTTCTCTGCCAATGCAGAGTTAATTGCAATATACGGTAATTATGTTATTTTCCTGGCACTTTTATATCCGTTCTCATAAACGTACTGATTTAGATTATTTACCCTACTGTAGGTATTTTGCTCTCTACAAATCATCGTTAGTCAAATGAAATAGTCTATAATAGTTGTTTGTAACGAATTAGTAGACAACCTCAATCCCTCCTGATCGCCTCCCTTACGAATTTCTTTCTCACTTTAAACAAATTTCATTTATACTGGTCCTTAAATTACATAAACTAGTGCTGAGGTAGTTACGGTGATTTCTGAAGTGAAAATCGTTCAATTTATAAGGGTGAAATCAAAAATAATTTTTGTTGCCTTTCCTTGTCCTTAATTGAAAATTTGAGTAACTTCATATTACGACAATATTTCTTCCTTCTTCTGCAGTTAACATAATCGCAGATGGACATTTCTAAATGAAGTTTGTTACACAGAAACCTTTGAGACAATATTGACACTTGAAGTTCTTTATATATATATATATATATATATATATATATATATATATATATATATAGTTCATCTATAAGAGTTAAACTAGCGCTGCACTATGCCATGCACCCCACACCTTGTTTTCTCCCTTGAAATATATCGGTGCCGGGTAGAGTTCCCGGGTAGCTCAGTTGGTAGAGCGTTGGTACGTTAAACCAAAGGTCCCGAGTACGATGCCCGGCCCCGGAACAATTTTTCCCTATAAATTATTCAAATCAACTTTGCAGGGAGTTATACCTGAAAATCTTGATTAGCGCTGAGGTAGTTTCCTTCATACTCAGCTTCTTCACCTTGCATACATGAGTCTGTAACAGGTTAGGTTTGGTCAGTGCTGTCATGGTAATTTTTTTCTTGGCCATGCACCCCACCCCTTGTTTTGTCCCTTGAAATATATTTTACTCTCCTCTCTCTATCTCTCCAATTGTCATTTAATTATTTTTTTAATATTAAAGAAGAAGTAAAATTGTTTTGCTTTACAATTTAATTGTACAAGTTTGATTTAAAGAATACACCATATAGCACCACCATTGATGCACACTTGTCTCGATGGATCCTGGAGTGTATATTTGCAGCACTTCTCGTTTTTCAACCATTATTTTATATAATTCTGGATTCCAGTGCTGAAGAGGTGGATAATTTTTTGTTTATGAACATCAAACAAAATACCGGTAGGTACAGTAGGAACAGCAAGAGATGATCTAAGGTCTGTATAGATCTCCATGTACAAAACTTAGGCACCCATATGCCGTATGGCTCCTTACAGACAAAATTTTCATTTCCCCATACGATTAATTAAAAAAAATTGTAGGTTCCATACGATTAATTAAAAAAAATGGTAGGTTCCATACGATATATGGCCTCGTGTGGCCTCCATAACAGCACTGTGGTCAGTTAGTTTAGGCACTTTTACACCTTGCATATACAATCAACTGCATCTCCACAAAAAAATTCCTTATAAATTGAACAGTTTTCACTTCAGAAATCACAGGAACCGCTTCAGTGTTACTTTCACCCAGGCAGTAGTTAGCAGTTAATCATTTCAAAGCTCTTGTTATATTATGAAATAGCATCACACAATCCTACCAAAATAAATGTTCCCAGTGTTAAAATTACAGAGTGTAAATTTCGCTTAGGACAGTTTTTGCTCTGGAAAATTAAAGGAAACAAACAAACCAGCAGCTGAGACACAAAGCACCTGAAATTCGAAAGTGGTTAAAAATGTTTATATTTCGTTCTTTCTTATTTACCAGCAACAGAAGTACCAGTATCAGATTTTTTGCAGAACTAATATCAGAGGCCCCTCCTATTAGAGAATGTTTTGAATATTATTATATTCTGGAAAACTACATTGGCACATCAACCTCCCCTCCCCCTGCCTGAATTCTGAGCTGAAGCACGAAAATTTCAAAATGTACAAACTACAGATGCGGCAGAATGTTACCACAATGGTCTTCAGCAAGAATTTTGTAAGACATATCCAAATATCTTCATGGTCATTATATGTATTAAAGTAAAACATATACTACATGTGAAGTACCTACTAAAAATGAGAGAAATAGAAATGGGAAGGACAATAAAAAAAGTGGAATGGACAAACACTAAGAAACTATTCATCATGAATCAGTATGAACAATAGGACACTTTTTTTTTGGTGCCAGTGGTATAGAATATAAAATTAAGTTGCATCAATAAGTTTTTCGAGTTTAGCATTACTTTAAGTATTTATTGCCCCCCTGTTGGAAAGATGGAATTACTTTGTTTGAAACTTGATGAAATTGTATTGTACCTTAACTCAATTTATTAAGGTACAATAAAATTCAAAATAATAACTGCAGGCCATTTTAAAATAAATCTGTTAGATGTAAATTATTTCTTAATTTATTAGGACCATAAAGGTATTTTTACAAGCGATAGATTGACTCATTTTTATCTTAATAATTTAATGTAGGATGATTATTTCGGGAATTGTTATGCTCTAAATTGTGAGGATATTTTAATACTTTTTTAAAATATAAATTTGGAATATTTTTCCAGTTAGTAAAGAGTAATTCAGAGAGACAGAGGTCTCAAGCATATTTATTGACACATGCCAGAATTATTAAATATGAAAAAAAGAGTTCTTGCACTAACATACTGTTTATAAAGTAACCAAATCTTAAGAAATACAGTATATGTACTGGTATTCTATATAAAGGCATAGGAGTGAATATAAATCTGTTTTAAGGAATTCCTATTTAATATTCCTGCTATAGGAACATAACAAAATAAATACAACGCAGCATGGAAGCTAATTCAACTCTTTATCGAGTATTGTTGATGAGATGTGTTATGAAGGTAGACCGAATCATTCAATATAAATGTATAAATAGGACGAATAATAATAGATTAATTTCAATGTATGTAGTATCAAAACTGAAAGCGGTAACTAGTCTATGAATGATGTCTTAACAAGTATAAATAAAATGGACTCTTGACAAGAGACACACATTTGGCTTCTGTAATAACTAGGACTTCAAGGAATTTATGGTAGCTCACCTGTCAGGCAAAACTCTGAATAGTCAGCATTGTCAAACTATAGAAGCGCGATTAAAAAGTATTTTTTCCCCCACCCATTACATATGATTGCTTTTTTCAAGTCCCGGTAATAACTTTAAATTAATTATCCCACATATTTGGGTGGGGCCTTTCTTTGTTTCTGACATAATTTGTGAGAGTTTCTCTTTTACACTTCAATAGAGAAATACAACTTTCAGTGGACAATGAACGTGTAACTCTAATAACCACAGCATTAATGTTTTCTTCTTTTCTTTCTTGCCCTTTAGTTTTTGTTGCAGATAACATCATGCAATTGGATAATTATACATGCACCTTTCTAATAAAATTGGTTTATATTTCACTGGTCTCAGAAGTAAAATTAAATGTATAATAGCTTCTCGGTGAAAAATATTTACTGAAAATTATTGTAGGATTTGAATAGAAATGCCACTTCTCAGGCAAGGTTATTCGTGGATGACTGTATGATATATAGAAAAAATTAGTGATAAATCTTATATCACCACCTTGCAAAACTAGCTTGATGTTATTGAAAACTGGACTACAACAAATAAAATTAAAATCAATGTGAGCAAAAGTAAAGCAATATGTATCCTTCTGTAAAACAAAAAATTAAATTCGTCTCACATACCAATTAAATGAATCACCAGTGCCACAAGTAAACACTTAGGTACTGTATATATTTTAGTAACAAACTGGTTGAAATAAGTCACTAATATTACAAGGATAGCTTGGAAAGCACTACATTTCTTTATGTGTATTCTTAAGAAAGCTAACCGAAAGTCAAAAGAATTAATGTACAGTTTCCTTGGAAAAGGATGAGACGATTGAATATTCCCAAGTCTCAGATGTAAGACACTGCGCATGATCGGAGACCAGAGCACTGATACACAAGATAACGAATATTGAGTTACTTAAATGCCGGCTATTTGGTTTGTTACTACCATCGTTCCGAAATTCACTTCAAATACTGCAAAAAATATGATAATATTACGTAAATAAAATATAAATATATACGTAAATCGTGTAGTAAAATCGACAATGGACCTTCATGACTAGATCGACACTCCGCACAGAAAGGAAAGCTTTCGTGTCGTTTCAATAGCTCAGACGCTAAGACTTCTGCCTGTTGTGTAGAAGAGAGCGAGTTCGATTCTTAGTCTACGTCAACGATTTTTTTTTGTCTAAATAATGTTGAAATAGTTAAGTAACGTTAAAATAGAGTTTTACAAAGTCCTGAAATTAAAACTGATCACAGACAATACAAAATTACAAGTTATAATATTATAAACGTTAATCTAGTGAATGCATTTACATACCCACACACATATACAATGTAAATGCATATATATTAAAAACTAACAATTAAAATTAAATTTAAAAATATTCCTAAGCCACACAGACAAACTTTTACAATGGTTTAGAGTCCTTAGACTATGTCATTTGCTGAGTAATTATTACAATATTTTATTAGTAGCTTTCCCATATGTGTAAGAAATGCACTCGCACAAAACACTTTTTGTTAAAAGTGTGGCTTTGGATTATTTCACTCTCACCCCTTCAGTTGATTTTAACTATTTTATCTACGTGTTTCCAATAGTGTTTAATTTAATGTGCATTCAATTTTATTCATGTTATGATTGAATGAAAAAGCAATGTTGCAATTATTGACTAATTACATATATTAATACTAATTATTAAATGCAACTGTTAAGTAACCAATTGTAGTGTCTTTTGCAAAATCTTTAATGTTTAAGTTGTCAATAATATTTCTGTACCATATACTATAAGACGTTAAAAGAATTTGCAATAGATTTGGAATCCTCTACTTTATAATCACTTGTTTTAATGGAAAAATATTTTCTTTCTTAGAATATCTACAAGTTTAACTTTAATAATATTCCGAATAGCTTTAATTGCATTATCTGAATTTTGTACTTTTCTATTCAAATGTATTCTATTTCCCTCTTTCATTATTTTTGATAAATTACACTGTACTTCTTGTAGTATTTAAGAACATGAGGATCATTACATTTCAGCTCATTACATAGAGATTCTTCTTTTTAATACATTAGATTTTTAAGTCCCTGCATTATCTACATTTTTTTTTACTTTTGAATTTTTTCACAACATTCAGTGAAGAACATCCACTGAAGTGATTCTGAAATTAAGTGAAAGATACAATACATTTACCCTTAATACCAGTAGTACCAGTATCATATACGTTTTTCCAAGATTCATATTGTAGACATAAATGTAAATAATCACTAGATACTTGAAATTGCTCAGTGACATTGGAAACACTTAGGATTTGTTTATCATGTTCAGAAAAGCCATTGATTATAGATTATGTCGAATAGAAATTCAGTCTAATTCTATGTACAAAACTTTTATCAATGGCTGTGCTACTTCAGCTTTTATGCTGGTAGGAAAATTACGCTACAACTAAGGTTGTCAGTTTCAAGGAGTGAATTTAATTTACATTTACGGAAAAGTTCCGAGAGATAATCTATGTTTATGTCACTACAGAGTAGCCACCTATGCCCACCGACGCCCTCGAAATCGAGACGAATTGTGGAATCAAGTTATTGACACCTGGGAAGATCTCGCCGAGGATCAGAACCTATTGCACAATCTTGTGACATCCATGCCGGATTGACTTAGAGATGTAATAGAAGCCGATGGCATGTGGACAAGATTTTAAGTTAACAGGTCTCGTTTTGTTTCTTATGATTATTGTTTCAGGAAGAATACTTTTAACATCCAAGTAAGATTTTTTTTTACGAGGTTCAGCCCACTTGTAAGACCCAGAATTTGGGCATAAATTATTCCATATTTTTCGACAAATTAGACAGTCGAGGAACTGTGAAGAAATTTATTACACGTCAATAAAAAAAGTTTTACCCGGGATCGAACACGAGACGTTTCGGTTATATAGTAGAACCGACACGCTACTATATGAGCTACCGAGACAAGACAGTGACAGCAGCAGTCCAGAATGTAGATCCCATAGCAGGCGTTTGCCATTCGGTACAGAGAAGCAATGATATTTTGTGACTCGAGCTATGTTGTGAAATCGTGGCCTTAAATCGCTATCTTCTTCGTGATTCTTATTCTGGTCCTTGTCCTTGTTGTGGTCCTTGTAACAATTCTTGTTGTATATGTCATGGTATTTATTGTTACGTCGATATCGAGTGAACCGCGCTGTAGAACTTTAACTTCCGACGACCAAGAGTCGTCTCATTCCTTTTAAGGGTAACTGTACATAACCCATGTTCGGTCCACTGCTGTGGAGTAATGGTAGGCACATCTGACCGTGAAATGAGTGGGCCCGGGTTCAAATCCTGATTGGGACAAGTTACCTGGTTGAGGTTTTTTCCGAGGTTTTCCCCAATTTTAAGGCGAATGTCATGTAATCTATGGCGAATCCTCAACCTCATCTCGCCAAATATCATTTCACTATCACCAATCCCATCGAGGCTAAATAACCTAGTAGTTGATACAACATCGTTACATAATCAATTTAAAAAAGACGTCAGAGAAGCAGAGGAAGTTACAAAAGCTTGTGGTGGCGAATTTAAAGTTTCCGTGATGTTCAAGAAAGGAAAGTACTACAAATGGGAGGAAAAGTAGATAGCCTATATTGGTGTATTCATCACATGATATTACACAGGAGATATCACCACATATGGTTGTAAATAACCAAGGACATTTTAAATCTGAATGTGTATTTTAGTGTAATCGAGTGTTGCTTTGTATAGTAAGAACTGTAGGCACTGTGTATAAATCTCGATATGCATCTGAAAAAAATAGTAATCAACTTGGCAGAAATGTTCGTGTGTCACAATATAATTCGTAATATTTTATTTGTTAATGGCACTGTTATTTTTATTAAAGTACGTCAGCAGTTACATGTACTACACAAGTGTCTTAATTCTTTGGAAAACAACTATTTATGTCATTTGGCACAATAATATGAACATTTTCCATTTTGGTAATAAATTAAGTGGCAAGAAAATGTTCATATGTCACACCATATAATATTTCATATTTTTTACATTATTAATTATTCCTTTTCATTAAGATTTTCTGTTTATATTTTGGAATGCTTACGTTAAAAGACAGTGATGTCTCTTTCATAAACTCTTAAGTATTTAATTAAATATCCTGTGACGATCATAGTTACTTCGAAAATGTTATGTGTGTCACTATGGAATGACCCATCAGTATTGATAGTATTGTTACAAAACCTGAAACTGTTAGAATGGGATCAGGAGTAGTGACAAAAAAATGTAATGTTGTAGGCCTACATCAACATGACTATTTTAATTAAACAGTATTGAAAATGTGAGGGAAGGGGTATTCCTTGGTAATGGATTAGGCCTGTATACTTTATAATATTATTAACTATATATTGTTAAAGTACCTAGTAAATATCGTAATATGTATATTATATAATACTGTAAACGAGACATCACAGGCTGCAAACTAGATTATTCTTGTGTTTGTATAATTATACGAACATGTATGAAATAAACAAGACTACTATTGCTTAGGTTAGGATAGTATTATTTATATATTGTAATCAGGCTATATGCACAAATTTTCCAATATACTACTATCATAACTAAATAGGTAATGTTAACATTAATTTTCATACGCTTTTGTGGTGCAAGTTAAAATAATTCAAAGTAAAATATAATAAAACTCCGACAACATTATAATCATGAACGTCAAATTCTCTTATTTCATTTATTTTTCAGTCCCTTATTTTCCATTGTTCTTTGGATTTATCATTAATAAAATATCAATTAACGGATAAATTATGTCATACACTCAGTTGATAATATAAATAATATTCACGACAAATATATAAAAACAGAAGAGATAACGAATCATATTATTGCCGCCCGATACGGTTCCATTACAACATGGTCTACATATTGCTTTGCCTGGCAGAGATTCTGAATTATATTCAATACAAAGGCGTACTTTATCTTATCTCTTCGCTTCGCCCACGTGACAACTATAAATAGCTGCCTCGTTCCGAACTTGTCTATCATAGACAAATGACAGAAAGATCTGTAGCTCAATGCTAAAACGATGCCAACATAGGCTGCCAGGACGACCGTAGAGCCATCTGTAGTCTTGTGTAAACAAGATCGGTAACAGCATTTTTACCACCCACCTCTAGTGCTCTATCGGTAACTACATTTACTACTATACCAGCCCATTCTATTTACTAGTAGGTACAGAATGAATTATTTCTTTTAAAACACTTCACTTTTGGTGAAAATGTTTGAATGCAAATTTTATTGTTTTTTCATTTTGTATGATATGCAGTATTGCGTATATACCTTGTAAAAGGCAGATTTCAATTTGGAAAAAAAAATCACAACAATGTACAGCACTATTTATATTGCATTTTGATTATAACTTTATCCTCCTTTCCCAGCTCACCCGCCTGTAACAATAATCATTAGTTCTCAGCTTTGTATTTCAGTTTGGGAAGGAATGGAAAGGAACCTTTAGGGATTTAAATTTCCTTCTTCTACATTTTTTAAGCTAGAGACTTAATTTCTGTATACAGGAACCTCTTGTTATTAGTATTAATGTCCCTAAGTTCCATCAGTACCAGTTGGAAAGTTTATGGTTCATTATTTTATTTTCACCTATTTTAAAACATATCTATTCCCAAAAAATATAAGTTACTGGTCTGACAAAAAATTGACATGCATATAATTTAACAGCAGAACCATAATTTGAATTTCGAATATATGAGTGACCAGAATGCAAAGAGTTAAAAATCTTTAAGTCAATTTTTGTGTCTGACTATATATTTAACTTATTAATTTTGAAAATATTAACTTTACCCAAAAAAGTCTCAGCAGTGTTGTTAACCATACTTGGCAGAATATGCTGTAAAAATGTCAACATTTTAGCATGAAATCTGTTGAAGCCTGTATTATTTGAATCAGGAAATGGAGTAAAAGTAAAATGCGAGAATGACTACCATCACAGAAATCTGTTTGTAATTGTGAAACTAAACTAAACGATGAATTTTGAGGAAGATGTTGATTATAAACTTTGCCCCACATAAAAATGAAAAGTCACGGACAATTTTAATTCTGCAAATTGTATTTTTCTCGAAATTTAACCAAAATTTCACTCATCTCCCTCCAAAGATCCATACTAACCTCATATTTCACACAGCCGCCTCCTCCTCTACAGCACAATATGTATCGAGCTGAGCAAGCGTAGTTACAAATGAACACAATAGACACAATACTGTTACAGAAATATTTATTTGTAAAGTAATATAAAAGAATGTGGAAGAAGCACAAAGAACACAAAATATATTGTACAGGTATTATTACTAAATTATCAAAATATTAAAGAACAACTCTCAGTGATCATTATTACTATTATTATGCATTCGTCTGGCTTTTAAAAGCCACTTTATTCATGCACTAATAGGGCCATTTTTGAATAGAGCATACTTAAAATGTGGATCACAGCATCTGCACACTCTGTGAGTCTCTGTAGTGATTCTTTTACGTTTACATACTTCTATTAATATCAGAAATACACAGCACATTGTCGATTACACAGATCAATTAGGGATTAAATTGCTAGAAAATTGATTTATCTAGCCTATGTATGAATTGCTATTTTCTTACAATTATATATACGAGGTAGAGCGGAAAGTAACGCACAATAATTTTTTTCTGCATTGGTATTGCAGCTGGGATGTTGACGTTTCACCGAGATATTGTTTGAAGTTTTTGCTACAGACACAATTTGTTTTGCATGTGCAGCTCTAGCAAGAGAAGCATGAACTACGCAACAAAG
Source organism: Periplaneta americana (assembly GCF_040183065.1). Lineage (NCBI taxonomy): Eukaryota > Metazoa > Arthropoda > Insecta > Blattodea > Blattidae > Periplaneta > Periplaneta americana. The sequence goes on along the minus strand of NC_091124.1, from coordinate 140,142,292 downwards.
ATGGCGCAAATGTTACTGTCGTCAACTTGTGAAGAGCTGTGAAGTGTTGTGGGATTTTTGTGGGCTAAAGGACATAACCTGAGTGAAATTCACAGGGACATGTGTGGCATGTACAGGGAAGACTGTATGGACCGTAGCAACATCTCCAGATAGCAACATCTCTTCATAGATGGCCGTGAGAACTGTGTGATTCGCCTCATTCCGAGTGGCCGGGAACAGCTGCAACCCAGTGAAATGTTGAAATGTCACAGGCATTGAGGCATCAATTTTGAACAACCGGCAGATCCATACACCTATACTTTCTGCTCAATGTACAGCCCTGTAAAATATAGAAATATTAATTAGAATTACCAGTAAACAGAATTGGCCTACTCTAGTATCGCACAACCTTGGGTCTACATATATTCTGGGGCATTTAAGAACTACGAATTTTATGATACTATTCGAAACTCTAAATTCATGTATCATACAGATCGACTCGCTTTCTAGGTCTATGATTATGTTACTAGCAAAGTATGCAATTAGGTAGGCTAATTACTTTGTAGAATTTCTAGGCATTTTTGACAATGCCTGAAAGTCCTAGGCAAAGTACGAAGTAACACACGAAGTAGAAATTTTACACACACAATGCCGGCTTTGTTTTCAACAACAATTTGTGAAACGGGAGTATCCAAGTTTGAATATGCAAATGCAAAATGACTGTTGCACATTCTCAGATACTTTCATTTCAAGTAGGGTTGTCTAGCGACAGTGAAACTTTTTATATTAAATATAGTATTTTTCCTGAAAAGCTACACCAAGGGAGCCACAGGATGGTTAGTAGGTTATTTTACGACACTTTATCAACATCACAGGTTATTTAGCGTCTGAATGAGATGAAGGTGATAATGCCGGTGAAATGAGTCCGGGGTCCAGCACTGAAAGTTACCCAGCATTTGCTCACATTGGGTTGAGGGAAAACCCCGGAAAAAAACCTCAACCAGGTAACTTGCCCCGACCGGGAATCGAACTCGGGCCACCTGGTTTCGCGGCTAGACGTGCTAACCGTTACTCCACAGGTCTGTGTTATTTATATATGTGATTTTAGTTTCCACTATGATAAAAATTCTATGATATCTCTTTATACTTATGTATTGTTGTAGCTCCCACCCCCGTATTTGTTACAATGTTAATAATTTATTAGCAACATAACATGCGAGAGACCACACTTAATTATGTTACTAGGGAAATTGTCCATTTCTCTAGTATTGCGTCCTTAAACTCTCTAGTGTTATATTTGTAAGAAGTGGGGAGAGGGGCTACAACACTGCATTAGAATATACCGTGCAGGTAGGCATTAAACGATTTTTATGCTGAAAGTATTTGTGGCTGCAAACTAAAACCACGTGTTTTACATTATATAAATAAATATAAAATATAATTATAAACCTCACACAAACCTGTGAAGCAATATGAGATTGCACTTTATTTGGTGTAGCTGTTCTGGGCAACTACTATTGATATTGTTATTATCATAAAACATGTTTGACTATTGCAATATTGCACAGCTAAGCATGTGTTTAAGTGTTAGGTTAGGTTTTTGCATATAAAAAAACTCACCTAAAAACATTGCAATATTACTCTCTGTAGGTACAAATACAGGAGTAATTTACAGAAATATAGATTAAGTAAACAATATTACTCACAGATCACAAACTTACCTCTCAACATTTTTCGGGAAGCGGAAAAATGATAAGTTCGGATCCCTTCTATTTGACCCCAGACAACCAGGCACAGAGCAAGTTTTTACACTGGCTGGAGTGGTTTTCTATGACATGCTGGAATGATAGACAACGCTAAAGTGATTTTTCTTACATCCCTAGTAAGTAATTAAATAATAAATACATATTATGTATTTAATTCTTGCATTGTTTGCTTGAAACGTATCATTCATGTCACTTCACAAGAACTTCAATCACAATGTGTTAAAACTACATCACAATAATTATTCATATATAATTATAATTTCAGCAAATAAATCTCCATTTATAAAGCAATAAGTAAATAAATATCAACTCCTTCCCCGAGCAGAATAGATGAACACGTGTACCACACGTTAACAAAAGACACGAATAATACATAAATACATAAAAACAACACAATAATTCTCATTATATTTCATTTATAATCTCAGATAATACATTTCCATTTGCAAAATAAGTATATAAATATCATCTTACCTCAAAAGAAGAAAACGCGTGTAGCACAAAACTTCTGAGTGATATTAACCAAACCACGTTGAAATAGGAATGAAAACACATAAGCAAAACATATAAACGCAGAATTCGACTCGCAGATCGATTTGTTTGCCATCTATTGAGTAGCTATTGAAGGAACGAGAAAATTTTGTTTACACCCCTCTGTAGATGTCTCTCATTGCAAGTTGTAAGTACTTCTATTCTAGCTGCACCCTCCTGTTGTCTATGTTCCGAACTTGCCAAGTTGCCAAGGTTATATAGGCCAATAATATTTATCCATGGTCATCAGTTGTCGACAGTACATACCGAGATTATCTCGTAAGCAAGAAATAATCGATTTAGAGTTCGTGTCTCGTGATGGTGTTGGTCATTGTGCCATCTGTTGACGATTATTGAACTACATCAAGCCGGCCTCGACTGCAAACCCTAAAGCCTATATAAAAGAGCTATCTGTTAGTATATATGATCTATCCCCTCCCAATGATCCTATCCCAGAATCTCTTCTCTTATTTCTGAACAACTTTACCAACATAGTCATAGCAACGGACATTAATGCCCACCATCAAATCCTCCACGACAACAACAGAAACCCCAAAGGAACACAATTAGTTACCCTCCTACCCACTCTCACTTACACCCAGGTCCCGCTCCCAGCACCAACAAGAACTCCATATGGAAACCAACACTTCACGACACCCGACAAAATCTTCGCTTCCCCCCTCCTTCATAACCGCATCACCTCACTACAAGTCCTGCCACCTTTAAACACAGATCACTCCCCCATCCTACTGAAACTTGCTTCACCCTCATATCACCACACCCAAACAAATGAAACCATATGTATACGAGACTTCAAACACGCCGACTGGACTAAATTCAAAACGCATATGACAACTAACCTCCCCCATGTTGGAATTACAAACACAGACAATATCAACGACGCAGACACCACTTTAGCACAGGTGTTGAATGAAGCTCTAGAAATAGCAGTACCGACCAAAAAACGACGCACAGACGCTCGGAGGCGACTACCACCTGACATAGTTAAACTAATAAGGACGAAGAGAGCGGCGCACCGACTCTACATGAGAACGCACGATGACGATGACGATGATTATACCGCTCCCTACAAGAAGACGTTCGCAATGCGATCACCCAATACGAAGCGCAACGATGGAAAAGACTAATAGACAAGCTAGATGACAATAGAACATCAAACCCGAAGCGCTTCTGGGACACGATAAAGCGTATTCGGGGGAGAAATACTTTCCCAGACCACCCACTCCGCGACGGCGACACGATTATACGCGACAAGCCAGGCAAACTAAACCTTTTCCGCAACGCACTTGAAGCCATCCACACTACTCCAAACGACCAAAACTTCGACGCAGCACACTACAACACAATAAACAGACACATCACAGACAACCACCAACTCTACAATCCGCTTCCAGCGCAACAAGAACGCTCCACTAACGACGCTATACTCGACGACATTACAGCCATCGACTTAACAATAGCACTAAAACAATGCAAAAACTCAGCCCCCGGACCAGACGGCATCACGTACGACGTTCTAAAACAACTCCCACCTACTGCACTCCACTACCTTGCCGGACTCTACACAGTATGTCTTAGACTCGGACACACTCCCCCCCGCTGGAAGCACTCACACGTTCTGCTCTTCCCAAAACCTGGCAAAGACGTGTCCCAACCAACGAACTACCGACCAATTAGTTTGACAACAACAATAGCCAAATTAATGGAGAAAGTAGTCGCGTCACGTCTACACGTGCACCTGGCCGAGCGGGACCTGATCCTGGTCACTCAGGCCGGGTTCAGACCGGGCGTCCAGCTGCACGACCAACTGATACGGGTGCTTATCCCCCATTGAAGTGGCTCACACACATAGACATTACGCCATCCTCGTTGCGCTTGACGCACAACGTGCATTTGACACGGTGTGGATAGACGCCCTTAAGTACAAACTTTCCCTACTCCTTCTCCCTCATGAAATAACCAGGTGGATCTCTAGCTTCATATCGAACCGTACAGGACAGGTGAGACTCGGAAGGAGCGAGTTGTCTCAACCCTTCCGAATGGAAGCTGGAGTCCCACAGGGTTGTGTCCTCTCTCCAATCCTCTACAATATCTTTGTGTCGGACATCCCTCCCCCATAGACAATAACGTTGGACTAGCTCAATATGCAGACGATGTCGCATTCTGGGCGACACACCCCCGACTATCTTCCGCCAGAGTCAAAATAAATAGATCACTGCGGCGATATATCACCTGGACCAACATGTGGCGAATACAAATAAACACAAACAAAACACAAACATGCGTGCTCCGTCCCTCCCTCCGCTCCCGCATAGTAAATGCAAATCCCATCACAATCGGTACCACCCAAATCCCACTCCGGCGACAACTCACCTATCTCGGCATCCCAATAAACTCCAAATTATCCTGGACCACTCTTGCCATTAACACCTGGAACAATTTTAATGCGGCCACCAAAGCAATCAGCTATCTTAGTGGCATCAGACGCCCAGGCTGCTCAACTCCCACACTCCTACATCTTTACAAAGCATTGGTTCGATCCCTTTGTATGCACCCCTCCATATTCCTAGTACAAACATCCAACTCCAACAGACGCAAATTTGAGGCAAGAGAAAGGCGCATTCTAAGATCAATTTCCGGACTCCCAAGACGAAGCACCAATCACACCGTATATCAAACAACAAACACAACACCACTCTTCACACACCTACAATACATCAACGACAAATACACATTCTCCGCACTCAACAGGCAATACACACACACACTCTTCACACAACCACCCGACACAAATAACAGAACAACAATAGAAAAACTACTCACACACTATCACGACCCACAACATCCACAGTAACACATACATAAACATACAACAACTACATGTTGATTCATCTGTGTATCGTCGCTAACCAATAAAAAGAGAGAGAGACGATGGTGACCAACATCCCTAAGCACTAAAAACATGAACCAGCGGACAACCTTAATAGAGTTAATAGAAAACTACAATTGTCCAAAGATATAATGAAAGGCATCGGGATTTCTAGTTCCAAAAAATTAAAAACTGGCACCAAAAAAAAAAAAAAAAATTGTTTACCCTTTAAAATTTTAATTTGTTTAATTATCTGTTTTTCCACATTTCTATTATGTATTATGTAAACAATTTCTTTGTTATTATGTTATATATTCCAAGTGTATTAATCACGACGGCTGAAGAGGGCACACAAATAAGCCCCTGAAACAGCCGCCGGCAAGGTATATTCTTTGTATATTTTACCGGAATAAAACATTTGAATCGAAAAATCGAAATATATGATCTAGGGTTCTACTTACGAGCATGGCGGAAACATGTAGTAAGGGTGTGGGACTGCGCATGCTGTTGCGATAGCTGCCGAGGCGTGTGACGTCATCTTTACTGCAGACAGCGATCGCAGCTCATTGCGTTGAGTACACTTTCTTTAATAAACCTAACTAGACATTAATTACAATACATAATTTGAACTGATTGTTGCCGATGTTATTCATATCCTTTTCATTGTGCGCTTAAGCTCATGTACTCTTTAAAAGAGTTATGAATAACACTTAAAAAACATATAAAAATTAACAGTAATAGCTTAAAAGTCGCTCCCTCAAATCTGCCGTCCTAGGCAGCTGCTTAGGCCTAAATACGGCCCTGATTGCATGTAAGCTACTGTACCTATTAACTTTCTTTCACTTCAGCGCAACAGGAGCATCCAGCACTAATGTAACAATGCAAAATCGCGGAGCCACTGAGTCTACTGTCACAGAGGAATGCCAAATACTAACACAAAGAATTCAAGAATTAGAAGAGAAGAATTACTCTCTAGAAACGAGGATTAAGGAATTGACAGCTGCCAACAGGAAACATGAAGAAGACAAAAGAAAATTACATGAGGATGTAATTTCATTGAAAAACATTAGACAAACAGAAGTTAAATCTAAAGTGGCTGAAATTTTGAAACCATTTTTCACTATTGGGCAAATTGATGCTCTTTTGAATAAAAAACGTAGGGTGAAATGGCCTGTAGAAGATTACGGTACTGCAATAACACTTCGAAACCTAAGTCCAAAAACATAACGATATTTAAGAACAAAATTAAATTACCCGTTACCTGATTTGTCAACTCTGAGAAAATGGGCAGTAAAACAATTATCGCTTGAGGAAGGTGTACTTCATGATGTCTTAAAATTAATGAAGGCGAGAGCTACAAATATGTCGGAGTTAGATCGTGTAACAGTATTAGCATTTGATGAAATGTATTTAAATGAGGAGGTTTCTTTTGACAGTAGGGAAGAACAAATAATTGGACCTCATAAGGCAGTGCAGGTTGTTTTTGCACGTGGTTTATTTGCAAGGTGGAAGCAGCCCGTATAGTATAAATATGATCAGACAATGACAAAAGAAATCCTAACAGACACAATTTGCCAGTTAGAAGGCAATGGTTTTCAAGTTGTGGCCACAGTTAGCGATTTAGGTGGAAGTAACAGAAAATTGTGGCGTGATTTGAAAATTTCTACCAAACTAAATTGCAGTTTTCCTAATCCAAATGATTCAACTCGAGAAATATTTGTTTTTTCAGACGCTCCACATTTATTGAAACTTCTAGATCATGGTTTCAACTTGAACGGATTGAACATTTCATCAGATCCAATTCATGAACTTTTACGTGCATCCTCGTCCTCTGATACAAAATTAGCTTACAAGTTAACTCCGTTACACTTAAGTGTCCGTGGTACCCAAAGACTAAAAGTTAGTTTGGCAGCACAATTATTTTCCAACAGAGTTGCAAAGGCTTTGAAATGGTGTGGTGAAAACGAGCTGTTGAGATCAAATGAATGGAAAGAAACTTCAAAGGCAATAAAATTAACTAATGATTGGTTTGATTTATTTAATACCGTTTCTAAATTCGGTACCCACCGTGGGCTGCATAGTTACGGAATAAACCTTCAAGATCAGAATATTATACTCTCAGAAATGAATGACTTCATGACCACAGTTAAAGTAGGAGAAGCAAACAGGAAATTACCTTATCAGGAGGGAATTCTAATAAATAATAAATCATTAACATTGTTGTATGAGGCAATGAGATACAAGTACAAAATTGAATACATCATCACAAGAAAACTTAACCAAGATCTGGTAGAAAACTTTTTTTCGGAAATTAGAAGCATGGGTAGAACAAACGATCATCCCTCTGCTTTAGATTTTAAACATAGACTGAAGTGGTACATACTAGGTCGAAATCCATTATCTCAGTTTTGTGAGAACAATAACACCTCCGATTTGCTTTCGGAAGAAGAGGCATTAATAGTGGGTCCTAGTACAAGCCAATCAGAAGTCAGTGATAATCTGCAGAAAGAACTATGTGCAACGGCAGAATTTCTTAAAGGCATTCTGAAACCGGTTAAATTTACCAACGATCGAGATCCTGAAGAAAATATAGGCCTCCCAGAAAAAATATATGAAATCTCTGCAAGACAGCGGATATCTCAGGAAGGATTAAAATATATTGCAGGATATGCTGCATCAAAACATATGGAGCAATACCCGAATCTTGGAATTCCCACAAAATTGTCAACTTCTGCTAATCAAAAAGACTGGATTACTACAGTGTCCCGTGGAAACTTAATTCTCACTTCTAAGGATCTGCAATTGGTTGCCATGCTTGTTGACAGTATATTCTCAGATGTGCACGGAGATTCTGTTTCTCATGAGAAATTTATAATAAAAAAGACTGTAAATTTGGTTAATTCTGCCATGAAAAAGAAGGAGAAATCAGTTCTCCTCTTCCGCCAGAAGTAATTACGACATTGGTTAGAACAAGAACATTTATTAGAATTAAAGAAATTAATAAAATAATAAAAATGTCTGGAATTGCAAAGAGAAATATTATAAAGAAAATGAAAAAGATTGCATAAGAATAAGTATTTACTTAACAGAGTGGGCTTTATAATGGTGAAATTATATTATGTCGTGAGTGGAATAATAAGGTAAATAATCTAGTAGACTATATTATGTCTCCAATGGCCTGAATATATAAAAATATTTGTTTACTATAATGACAAATTATTCCAAGAAATTCATATACATATGTTAATGAAGGTTCAAAAGTATTTGAATTCATGTACAAAATAATGTATGTTATAAATAACTGTATAGATCTAAGTATGTATATATTTATTACACATTGTATTGTAATTATTATAAAATCACGTGTATATTACAGAAGGCAATTATTAATGACACACTGTCATATCACATTGTTTCTTGAAACTTGAGTTTAATATGTAATAGATCATAATTTTATTACGTTATCATTTCAAGGTAGTTCCTATTGTACTTGAATTCATGTGTAATATAATTTGTGTGATATATGGGCCTAATGTTGTGCATATTTGTAGCATAATGTATTATAATTATTATAAAAGTACGTGTATATCACAGAAGGCAATTATTAACGTTGCACTACCATGTTGCATTATTTCTTGACTCTTGAATTTAATTTATTGTTCACTATTTTATAATGTTATCACTTCAGGTAGACCCTATTATAGCCGACACTGTCAATATTTACTGAATACACAAACCATGATTTTTATTTATTCATTTAAATCTATGGAAGCAGATCTAACCATCAACAATCTGTTATGTTGACAGCAAATATTTCCGTCTTGTCAGTGTTGCCAACTGTTACCAGATATCACCACATGTAGTAAAATCACGATCCTTTGTACTGAATGACTTCTTTACTCAACGTACTTTACCTTTATGTTGGAAGGTTATTCTCAATAGCTTCAATAATAATTTGTAATATATTTTCGTAGGCGAACTATATGAGAAATGGAGGAAATGAATCACATGAGAAGTGTATTGCTATGTTCTATTCTTTTATTCCTTTACATTATTAGTATTATCATTAATAGGTTACTAGACGTAAATATACAACAAAGTATAGTATATAATATTCAAGAATCAAATCTGTTCCAAGACCAATTAAATTATTGTCACTTCACTTCAAAGATTCCAGCGTACATATACTGTACTTCCTAAAGGTAGATAAATTAATAACAAATTGACTTTTGGTTAGAATTCGAATGAACTTCTGATTATCTTTTGAAATTAGTAAGGAAATGGATAACACAAATAGGCTAAAACTGAAATAATAATAAATCAACTTACAAAAATAATTTTGGTCCTTAAAAGCCATAAGTAATTTCACTTCTAGATACCTTTTTAAAGATATCATTTGTTTGTAAATTGCTTAGTAATGTTACACTTACACTTATTATTTCTGCAACTCCACGTCTATCATTGAAAAAATGTATGATACATAACTGTGAAGTCTCTTTTTGGCTCTTGTGTCCTAAATTTAAATAAGAAAAAACAAATGATTCAAGAAATGTGAGCTGGTGAAAATTAAGTACTCAATTAATAAAATAATTACTACCAAAAGAGTATTTTATTAATTCTATACAAAAGATGGATTACACAGAACAGATGGCCAGAAATCATAGATTTATACACAACATACAGCATGAAACGATCATCCAAAAATGCTTTTTGTACACAATAACATCTTTCAAACGAAGTGAAATAGCCAATAAGTTCAATAAATATTACGCTAATAACTGATAACTATAATTAATAATTATCTGCAAGCTGTAAAAGGGAATAAAATAGTATATTGTTGAAATTAGGGGGTTATGGTTTATTACGTGTATTTATAATTTTAATTACTTTATCTACATTTAATTATATTTTAATTTCTATTAGATTAGTTGGTGGTGTGGTTGGTAGTTTTATATGTGTACGTCAGACTATTAAGAAAAAACTGGAAGAAATATTAAATTTACAATCTACTTTATATTTATATAACAATATTTAATCAAGAACTGAATATTACTATTAATTTAATAGCATAAGACCCAAAACATCTCCAAGTCCAGACAATACACATGCTGATTTTCTTAAACACGTTGGCAAACAAGCAAACTCACTACTTTTATCTTGTAATCGCATCTAAAATACAATATCTATCTGGAGAAAATCTATCATAACATCAATTTTGAAAAGCAGTTATTCAACTAATATCTTTCCGAGTTATCGACAGATACCACTTACTAGTATGATAGCCAAAATTATGGAAGAGATGATTTCATAGATTGAATTGGTTCCTGGAATCTAGTAACTAACTTTCATCTTATTGAGTTGACTTTAGAGAATTACATTCAACAAATTGACAGATTTTAAATTTTAGTCAAGATATTAAAGATATTTCAAACAGAAAACAAAACACCTTAGCAATTTTAATTTATTTTCAAGGATCATATGGCTCTGTAGATATAAATCACTTAAGAAATTGCAAACTTAGGGTGTCCATGATAAAATGTTACACTGGGTCAGTGACTTGATTATTTGATTCATTGTCACAAATATGTAAATAGAGACAGATTCATCTGGGCTTCCCACATTGTTGTTTTCAGGAATACATTTTCCAATATTAATGTCGATGGTCTAACTAAAGAGACAGATCTTATGATAATCTCATCATTTGCAGATAATATGGTTGTCTAGAACAAAAAATCACAGTCCACAAATATTAATAAACTGAGCCAAAATCCCAACAGACTTTTTGACTCTACTTGGAGAACTCAAACTTCCTCAATTAAGGGAAACTTTACTAATAAAACACAATCCCAAGTTATTTGAAAATGGATAGTATATAAGTTAACTTTAACAGATGATGTTAAGAAATGTGATACTTCTCCAGACATTTTAAAAATCATTAGAAACGATAAATGATCTGGTGAGTAAGTGACTACATACAGTATTTTTTATAGATGGATCCTGTTTACTAAGATATAGATGTAGTGGTGTTGTTGTAAAATACCAGTATATTCCCTTTTACAGGGAATTATATTCAAACACTTGTTTGCCCCATTTTAACCGTGACAATGCTTTTTAGTTCTTTTAAACATTCTGGTTATTGTATTGTGTTTGTGTTTAGTGAAAGATTTTAGATAAGGGCGCAAATAGCCATAGTAGCTTACGCCACTAACTAACTTCAAACACTGACTAATTTTGATAGTGAAAATTTAGATACACTTTTAAGCTTACAAAATCTCCAGTATCAACTTCATAAATCTGAGAAGGCTGTCATACTATCAGATTCAAAATCAGATATTCTTGCTACAGTATTGGACGTAACAGCAAGAAATCTCAATATTTTAGTGTTTTAAAATTTTAAGAAAAATGGTCGAATTACATCGAAGACTGGTACTTCAGTGGATTCCTGAACTTTATGGAGTGGGAGGTAATGAGGTAGCTGAAAGGTAGCAAAATTACTGTAAGGTTATCAATACCTGCATCTTACCACACTGTTAAAAGAATAACAAGATCAGAACATGACAATGTGGTAACAAAAATCGAAAAGATTCTAAAGCAAGTGAAAAAATTGCAATAGGCCATCCGGCATCCGCTCCACGATGGAGGAAAATCCTCAGAAGAAACCAACTAATCAGACCAAATGGGGGAGCCAACCTACCTTCGAGTGCAGCTCTGAATTTGCAGGCCAACGAGTCTACCGACTAAGCTACATTGGTGGCTCTACTAAAAGTATGAAGTACATGGCACTCAGATTATTAAGTTGACAAACCTAAACAATTATTCATCAGTTAAGCTATAAAATATAATACATGGCAAGCAAGTTAATTCAATTTAAAAGTATAAACAATTCAATCAGTTGAAATATACAGAAATTGATAATACATATCATGCAAATTACTTCAAATTACAAGCATAAACAATTCATCACTTGTGGTATACAGCCTACTATTTAATTAACAGCACATACAATTCATCAGTTAAGCTATAGACCTACAGTCTACTATTCAATTTACAGCATATATAATTCATCAATTAAGCGAAACAAAAATATAGTACAATACATAGTAAAAATAATACACCTAATTTAATAACTGAACTTCTATGAAAATCTACAGTGGCAGTACTCATATTATCACAGGCCTTGATTGTCTCAAATATTTACAAAGAACTGATATTTCAGAATCTCCCATGTGCCATTTCAGAATCTCCCATGTGCCATTTCTGAAATCTCAATGAAGATATGGATCATTGTCTTGACTGTCCAACTTTACACAACTTTCAATCATCCGGTTAAATATTGGAGTGCAAGATAACAAATGACATCAACTGCTGAACACTGGGTATCAATCAACCAACAACTTCATTACATTAAGGGGGAAAAAAGCTGAAAGAATTAATTGTATATAGACTCAACACATAAGACAAGGCCGCTTCAGGACAGTAATTGGCAAGGTTCTGTTGTCTTAGGATTGTTATGTAGATTCAATTTCACCTGAAAGAAAAAAGTAGCATCTATAAGTATGCCTAATATTGAGCAATAAGAGAAACAGATGCAATAGTAGCAGTAGCAGCAGCAGCAGCAGCAGTAGTAGTATGGAAATTAATATTGCAATGTAATATCAAAAGGTGATATCACACCATCAACTCTTATCATTTAGTACAACAAATCTATTATATTCAGTTGCAATCACCAGTAACTGTTCTTTCCTCCATTTTGTTGTTGGCTGATTTTCCACAATTCTGCTGTGATATGCAGCACTATCCATGACAATAACGCATTGCCCTAATGTTCTCAGGTCAACAACTGTGTTTGCACCCACTTCTCAACTACAGGGCCATTCATAGCACTAGGGCAGTCCTGACTTTTCTGTCAATTGCATGAAAAAATTAAATCAGCACCTGCAATAAAAATTATACCTGGGCATATAATTACGTCACATGAATTCACAGCATTTAAATAAAGAAAATAAAACAAATTTATTCTTTTATTGCAATTACAGCACATAACAGAACATAACATGACATGAGATCCTCTTTGGTGAAAGGCTTTCCCACGTTTTTATTTAGTCACCAATTTTTATATTTTTGTACCCTGATTTAAAAAATTACTCTTGCCAAATTTATGTAAAATATAAATCAATATAACTTACCGAGTATAAATCCACCTTTCGTTCCGGCATCTAATCTTCCACCCTCATTTGTTGGTCTACGAATAACACCATTCATGTCACTGGAAACGTCACCTGGTTTATTCCATGAATAAGTGGGTGATCCTACTTAAAAAAAACAGAGAGAGAAAAGCAATTCACATTGAAACTCTAAGAGACACTAAAATTTTAAACACAGGAAAACCGTTCAAGAATTTTATAACTAACCTCTAGTTATAATATGAAACTATTAATTGCAAAACATGTTGTTCCCACCTGAATTCATTATTAGTAGCCTATATTAATTGCAATTTCATATTCCACATAAGTGTTAACCTATTTGTTAGTAAAAGATTCAATCACTCAATGTCTCACAAAACATTGAAATTTACCATTCATAAAAATCCAAGTATCATCCAAGAATACTACGGGTTTAGGGTTCTCACGCTCCACATTTCTTATATACTCTCTCAAAAACGAATAACATCACTTTCTCGTACATGTGTATAAGGATCCCCTTTGCTCCATAGAAATGTCATCTCTTTCAAAATTTTTTTCACTGATGATAAGGATCCTCTAAATAAATATGTTTCATAATTATCATTCATATGTTCCAGAACTTTTGCTGCTGTTAGTACTTCCCCTGTAACAATAAATGAAAATTATGCCATAATTTTATACATATGACTAATATCAGAATTACATTCCATAAATCAACACAATAATTCCTGTAACTTCCCTACCTTTATGTAACTTGTCATAAATAAATCTCGCAATTGCAACTTTCGTAAAATCATTAGCATCAGTCACTGGATGTTTTCGTAGTCTATGTTTTCCTGGTGTCACAAGTGGGGTCCCCTTCTGTGAATTTGGTATCACTTTCCTAGCAGTAGTTAAGCCAAGCTGCAATAATAAACAATAACATAACACTTCTAAAAATTGTTATATCATAAAATTCATGCATAATACCAGCTATATGAATAGAAAATGATCAACATGTTAGGTTGGGTCTACGATAGGTTTAAGTAGGCTAATATTTAGGTAATTCTCCAGAAAAGCTACATCAAAGAAGGCATAATTTTATTTTGTTTAATTGATTTCTGTGATATTTACATAACGATGAACACGTGGTTTTAGTTCACAGCCACAAATACTTTCAGCACAAAAATCCTTTGACACTTACCTGTATATTCTAATACACTGTAGTAGTCCCACCCTCAAACTTGTTACTAATTACCAATATAACATGCGAGAGGTCCAGGACGAAGAGAAATGGTTAGTTTCCCAGTTGTGCGTCCTCGTCCTCTCGAGTGTTATATCTTAACAAGTACTTTGGATGGGGTAGCTTTTCTGAAGAAACACCATATTTAATATTACTTAGACCAGTCATGAATAAATTATTCAGCCAGAGTCAACGTTCCTATGCTTTATAGAGTATGTTATATAGTTATTATATAAAACTGAATTATTTTTAAGCACCATAACAGGCCAACATTCATGTAATATGTACTAGAATATGAAGTTAATAATTACAATATGACTTGTATTTTCTTCGGCGGATGTGGCATGTAAATTGTGATCTGAACGGTTAATTTAATACCAAAAGAGAAAACTGGAAATTTACTTTCGTGCTGTTTGATTATTTGTTCGTCTAATTTGTAAATGTATTTAAGCTGTCACCTACTGCAGTATTACAGTATCTTAAATGTATTTAGTTTGGCAATATGAAAATCACTGACTTGATTAAACATGTAGGCCTAACCTAAAAATTTGTTTTGACCACATCATGAAATTATTAGTACAAACTCCTAAAACTGAATACCACTTTGAAATGTATGCTTAAGAATACTTACTCCTAATAATTTTGCTATTCTGGTTGTAATTGCTGTCTCCGTTAGTATAATTCCTTCTTCATCATCTTCTTTCTTCAACTCATTATACATGTGAACTACAGATTTCTGAAGCGTACTCTGAATGCCACACATTTTCTTCCTTGGAGGAGTCACTGCCACACTATTTCATTTTTTTTTTACATTGTAATAAAAATCTAAACACGAAAGAAATTAATTAAAATGTGAAATAATATTTCTATCGATTACCCACGTGCATTATCACGCCCAAGTATATTATATTTATTCGTACTTATCTGACTATTCTTGAATTTATAACCACAACGTAACACATAAAATAACTATTATGTATTAATATTAATACTAATATTAATTAATTATTAATAAGTTCGAATTTCACTATCTTCCAGTAACCGACTCAGAAACCTAGTGCTATTACATTTTCAATAACGCCAGTACTGACGCCGCTTAAATAGAGTACGACAGTAACACCAACATAACAGTTACAAAAACACTACCAGTTGTAGTATTTGTCAGTACCGAAATTCGAAACGAAGTTGGCAAAAGAAAATTCAACCTTCAAACTAGAAAATCACCATCATCCACTAGCATATGTAGTAATGGGGGAAAAGTGGTTAGGTTTCACCCTTAGGGTATCAAGTTACCTGGTCTTCCCTATACTATGTTTCCACCATGCTTACGAGTATGACTGTCTAGTCCAGCCGTCGGCAAATTTGTACTCACGATGACATCACTGGACGCAAGCTCAATACATAAGATGTAATATTAATCGAGTGTAGAGCACTCTGTTCGGATCCCAGTGGCGGACTCTCAACCTTTGGCCGACCCGGGTGGCGCAACCCGTAGAGGCACACAATGACCCTACGGCTTGGTCCAAAGGGTTGTGGGTTCGAGTCCCTCCTCGAGCATGGGTGTTGTGTTTGTGTTAGTTTAGTAAACAGAAATCAGAAAAACTGAAAACCTGAAAAAACAGAAATCTTTCGGAAAATGGCCTCCGGCCGGATATAGAAAAAAAAACCCAGTCATCTGACGTAGACTACACAATATTGATTTATAGATGAACAGATTATATTTTATTTCACTTTTATTTTTACTGTGCTACAACAGCCTAGGAAAATACGTCACAAATTGTCACTCTTAATACAACTCGTAAATTTTCGTCTTCTAGTTACAATATTTGTTTAGATTTTACAAATTTTCGTTCAGAAAACAACTGTTCGGAAATATACTGAATGTAGAATCAAACATAGTCAGCCATGTAGGGTAGCGACCGGCAACCTAAAGTAGGACTATACCTACATATTTTTCTATGGAGATCATTTGAACTAAATGTAAGCTATACAATAGCAACACATTATGTCCTCACTTATTTCCAGCTCTCTTAAATAACACGTTAAGTCCATCTAGTAAAGTTATATTTCGAGTCCCGTCTGTTACTATAAAATATACAAGTTGCTTTATTTTCAGATTAATTTCTTCTATATATTTTCTTCATGCTTGGATTAACTCCTCTCCTGTCGTATTTCTTCCGTGTGCAATGACATCGAGCAGATATTCTTATACAGAGAAATCCTTCGTAACTTCTCGGGTGGACATTTCCAATTCTACCGTATTTGTCTACAAATTCTTAAAGACTCTATACCAGTGGTGGGCAAAATGAACGCAACCCACAAGACAGGATTTAAATGGTAACTACATACTGTGGGAGGGATTACACTCTACAGTACAGTGACGGATTTGCAGACAGTTGCGCCACTACACTCTACCTACCATGTGTATTAGAATAGTCCATTCACGTGATATTTAATTAATCATTTTTCAATGCAATTTCTTCGAAATTGGGATTGATATCTGTGCATGCTATTTTTAGTTGCGCAAGAAGATGAGCATCGCTTAAGCGGGATCTGTGGCTGGACTTTATAAATTTCATTTTAGAGAACAGCTGTTCGCACTGGTAGGTTGATGAAACATACCGTCATTGCAAAAATCAAGCTTCCAGGTATAACTCCCTGTAAAGTTAATTTGAATAATTTCGAGGGAAAAATTGTTCCGGGGCGGGTATCGAACTCGGGACCTTTGGTTAAACGTACCAACGCTCTCCCAACTGAGCTACCCAGGAACTCTACCCGGCACCGATCCAATTTTTCCCTCTATATCCCCAGACCTCAAAGTGGGCTGACAACTGTCAAGCAACCAACATTGAGTGCACACTAACTCTGGTTCGATACCCGGCTCCGGAACAATTTTTCCCTCGAAATTATTCAAATTAACTTTACAGGGAGTTATACCTGGAAGCTTGATTTGCATAATACACGTCACTGTACGTAACAGAAAACCACAATTTAAGTCACACAGAGTTAGTGTGCACTCAATGTTGGTTGCTTGACAGTTGTCAGCCCACTTTGAGGTCTGTGGATATAGAGGGAAAAATTGGATCGGTGTCGGGTAGAGTTCCCGGGTAGCTCAGTTGGGAGAGCGTTGGTACGTTTAACCAAAGGTCCCGGGTTCGATACCCGGCCCCGGAACAATTTTTCCCTCGAAATTATTCATACCGTCATTTTCCGTAAATATGGTCCACGATACAACCTTTTAAAGATCATTGTAGAAGTAACCTAGACCTTTCGTAGATAGCTACAGTGACTTGAATTCAAACTACAGTACAGCAAGAATATAGATAAACGAGGTACTACGTTATGGAGTACAAAATTTGAATAGTTGTATCGTGGACAATAGTTATGTTCCAGGACCATAGTTATGGGAAATGACGGTACTCATTATTTTTGAAGCAAACAGTCTAAGCAGTGGATACGTAGTAATGGACATCTTTTAAAAAAATTTATCCCCCAGTAGACCTTCACATTCTGCTTTCAAGAAGCCATAATTCTGAAAATCCAATACCTCTAATTGCAATTGTGGGATAACATTTTCAATTTAAACATGAAAAGGAGTGGCAAAAATATTGAAATCTTTCTCCATCCTTTGAAAATCACTGAATCTGTGTTCTTTGAACTCGTATAACAGGTGATCTATTTTAAGAATGTATATATTTAAGTTCGCGTCCGAATATTTGTAACTGATCCTAAACATGAGAAATGAAAGAACCGCCTTTCTTGTAAGTGTGATATCATCTAGATTCATATGATTCTGCGAAAGACAATATCACTAATGAAGCTCCGAAGTACAGCAATCCAGTATAATCCGCCACGTACACGCGCAGTATTTTCATGGAGTGGGGGAAGGGGAAGGTAGGGGGTAAATTTGATGCTTCGCTGAGGTCTGACATCACTGCGGCAATGCCGCAGGAATGCCCGCCATTGCTCTATACTTATACTAAATACTCATTTGTATTCTACATATTAATGTGAGTGCATCAAAATTTTATATCAATTATTATAGTTCGTAATACTAGTTTCTAAATTAGTACAGTTTCCTTTTTAATTAAATTAAATTCTTGTGTTGTATTGTAATCTAGATCTGAATGGTCACCTGGTCTGTCAGGCAGATGTCTCCCTTTCTTTGTGAGAAATTACTACTATCTGTGTTTCCACCTAAAGCGAGATGTTAGACCACTGTACATGCATCTTTGATTTTATTTCTCGTTCAGCTTGTGTTTCAATATCCCTTATACTCATTTGTATTGTTTGTGTGAATAATTTCATACTGTTAAAACTATCGGATTATTCGAGACAAATAATGTTATGAATTTTATTCAGGCATGTTTTAATGAACTGTTCTTCACTATAGCACTTTAATGACTTTGCGGTTTCCAAAGCAATAACATAACTTGCATGGAGTTCACTTTGTCTCATAGCTTGTTTCATCATATTTTAGTACCAGAACGTATTAGTAATCCATTTTGAATCTTGCGTACACCAGTTTTAACACTTGAATATAATTAATTGATGAACTAGTGGACTTACTCGTGTTAAATATGTAATATTTGTTCGGCTTACAGCTGTTTCAGTGCTTCACGCACCATCATCAGAGCTTACTAGATCGCGGCATCATCTCGAACTTCTCTGCCTGTTAGGAGGGTGTGTTTTATTGTTGGAAGGCGTTGAAGTGCGGAGTCGAATAGTGTGCGTGTACTGAAATTGATCTGTGTGTTGAGGATTTGATCGGGGTGTGTTTTAGTGTGTTTGTATATTTCGTATTGTTCTAGTGTGTTGAGTTTTTGGTCCTTGGGTTGTGTGTGTAGGATTTCCATGTCCGTATTTATGTTATTGTATGTATGGTTAGTATTGGTTATGTGATCGGCGTATGTAGATGTATTGTGTCCTCTGGTTATAGCTTTAATATGTTCTTTGTAGCGTGTTTGGAATGATCTGCCTGTCTGTCCTATGTAGAACTTGTCGCAACTATTACATTTGACTTTGTATACACCTGTGTGGTCGTATTTATTTGTTTATGTTTTTTGTGTGTTGAGATGTCTTTGTAGTGTGTTTTCTGTTCTGTATGTTATGTTGTATTTCTGTTTTCTGAATGAAGATGCGATCTTATGTGTGCTTTTGTTTTCATATGTTAGTGTGATGTATTTCTTGTGTTCTTGTGTTTGTGTTGTGTTTTGTGTATTTTTGTGTTTGTTAAGTTTTTGTTTTGTCTTCCTTATGATGTTGTCTATTATGTTTGGATTGTATCCGTTTTCTTGTGCTATGTACTTGATTGTGTTCACTTCTTCATTGTAGTGTTGTTGGTTCATGGGTATGTTGAGTAATCTGTGTACCACTGTCCTGAATGCAGCATGTTTGTGTTGTATGGGGTGGTTAGATGTGTTGTGTATGTGTGGTGGTGGTGGTGGTTGGTTTTCTGTATATTTTGAAGGTGTGTTTGTTGTCGATTTTTGTTATGGTGATGTCTAGGAAATTTATGGAGTTGTTGTTTTCAAGTTCTAGTGTGTATTGAAGTTTTGGGTGTAATTTGTTTATGTATTGGTGTAGTTTGTGTATGTCTTTTGTTTCCTTTGTATAGTATGAGTATATCATCTACATATCTGTGCCAGTATATTATGTTGTCTGCATACTTGTTGTGTTCATTGTTGAGTATGTATGTATGTATGTTCTATGTTGTGTAAAAATATCTCTGCTAGTATGCTGGATATGGGTGATCCCATTGGCAATCCTTCTGTTTGGGTGTAGTACTTGTTGTTGTGTGTGAAATAGTTTTGCTTTGTTATGATGTCTGTGATTTCGATGATTTCTTCGATGTATTCTTGTGGTGTGTTGTTATCTGTGAGCATTTGTTTTAGTATCTGTAATGTGTCCTGTATTGGTATATTAGTGTATAAGTTGGTGATATCGAATGATGCTAGTGTTGAACTGTGTGGTATGTGTTGTTGTTTTGTTTTGTTGACGAGGTCTATAGTGTTCTTTATTGTTGTCTGTTCTCTGAATTTTATGTTGTTTCGGATGATTTTGTCCATGTGTGTGGCTAGTTTGTGTGCTGGTGCCTGTCTGTAGTTGATTAGGGGTCTGATAGGTATGTTTTCTTTGTGTATTTTGGGTAGTGCATTGAGTTTAGGTGCTGCTGGTTTGATTGGTTTGAGTTGGTGTTTTATGTTGTGTGGTATTACGTGTTTGCTTTTGTTGATTGTGTTTTTTATTGTGTGGTGGGATCTTTTTCGAGTTCTGTGATGTTGTTTTGTTTAAAGTATGTTTCTATTTTGTTGTGTAAGTCTTGTTTGTGTAGTATCACTGTGCAATTGCCTTTGTCTGCTTTAGTGAAAATGAGGTTATGTTGTTGTTGTTTTGCTTTTAGTGTTGTTATTGTTATCTGTTCTCTTTTGTTTGTGTTGGGTTCGTATATTTTGTTTGCGTGTCTTATGATGTCTTGTCTGATGTATTCTTGGTGTTCTGTTTTTGTGTTTTGTATTGCTGTTTCTGTGTTGATGATTGTCTGTGTTTTTTGTTTTGGTCCTGTGTTGTTGTTTAGTATGTTATGTTTTAATCCTTTTTCCAGTAGATTGGTTTCGTTGCGATTGAAGGTTATGTTTGTTGTTTTGTATATTTTTGGGTGGAATTTGTGTTCTGATTTGTATGTTTTTGTTTGTTGTGTTTTAGCAGAGATATTTTTACACAACATAGAACAAACATACATACTCAACAATGAACACAACAAGTATGCAGACAACATAATATACTGGCACAGATATGTAGATGATATACTCATACCACAGTCTACTATATACAGTCGCGAAGCTTGAGGTGTTTTTTTGCAAATCTCGTGATAAAGCGCTCCAAGCTGTTAGCAACTAGAAACAATAAACTGTCCATGGTCGACTTTGGACTGTGTCGTATTTCTATCGAGTGCTAGCTCGTTGCGCATTTCACATTGATGCTTGTGAAATGTTCGTTATTGGTTATAATGAAAATGTTAATGGCTAAAATATAATAATTGGAATAATAATATTGCACAAGGAGGAGACGTTTGTAGTGCTATAAATTGTAGCAACAGTAAGAGAAAGAGGTCAGAGTTATCCTTTTTCCGATTTCCGAAAGATTCAGAAAGGTTTCTGGGTTTCCACAAGAATGCTGTGCAGAAACAAAACTGTTAATTTGAAGTTCTTTGTGACTGTTAGAATACATTATATCCTTAAATTTCATAATGAAATGTTTCAGTCTAACCGAAAGGACATTAGATACCGGTTAAAGTTCTGTCACTTAGGCTGCTAAATTTCCAGAGAAATAAAGGTTAGGTCTACTTTTTTTTTTCAGAGGATATATTTTTAATTGTAGCTATTAATTTTGTTATTATTTTTATGTGTTATTTTACTAAAGACGTAGAAAAATTAAGTTTGTTTTAATGAAATTTATTGATCACGTTTTATTTTCAATTCTGGTGGGATTATTATTGCTTAGGCCTACTTTTGTCTTCAAAGGATATGTTTTTAATTATAGCTGTTAATTTTGTTGTTATTTTTATTTGTTGCTTTACTAGAGACGTAGAAAAAGTCTGTTACAATAAAATGTATTGATCACGTTTTATTTCCAATTCTGGTGTGGTTATTATTGCTCAACCTCATCCCACTTTGTTAACTACGTAAACCTACACTACAAGTACCGGTACACGTAAGTTACTCCATTAATTCATATTTCCATTATTATTGTTGTAAAGAGAAATGCAAATTAATATATATTGGTTTCATAGTTAATTATCGCTATAATCTTGAATGAGTGAAGCTATTATAGTAAATTTCAGTTCGTTTTACACAAACAAAAATTATATTAACTTATTTCTTGCAGGTATCTTCGAGTTTATGGTGGAATTTAATATACTTCATTAAAATAATAAATTAACTTTATGCATTTAATATTTCAATAATGGAAGGTGTTATTTTTTCCAAAAGAACACGACAACGAAAGTGTAACATATTTTGTCGGCTGCTAGGAGAGAGATCTGCGATGATGAGGCGATAGTAGCGATCCTAGTGGTGGGCAACTACCCATGTTTGCATTTTTACTACATATTGGGCTTCGCGACTGTATATAGTAGACTGTGCTCATACTATACAAAGGAAACAAAAGACAAATACACAAACTACACCAATACATAAACAAATTACACCCAAAACTTCAATACACACTAGAACTTGAAAACAACAACTCCATAAATTTCCTAGACATCACCATAACAAAAATCGACAACAAACACACCTTCAAAATATACAGAAAACCAACCACCACCACCACCACACATACACAACACATCTAACCACCCCATACAACACAAACATGCTGCATTCGGAACAGTGGTACACAGATTACTCAACATACCCATGAACCAACAACACTACAATGAAGAAGTGAACACAATCAAGTACATAGCACAAGAAAACGGATACAATCCAAACATAATAGACAACATCATAAGGAAGACAAAACAAAAACTTAACAAACACAAAAATACACAAAACACAACATAAACACAAGAACACAAGAAATACATCACACTAACATATGAAAACAAAAGCACACATAAGATCGCATCTTCATTCAGAAAACAGAAATACAACATAACATACAGAACAGAAAACACACTACAAAGACATCTCAACACACAAAAAACACAAACAAATAAATACGACCACACAGGTGTATACAAAGT
Source organism: Periplaneta americana (assembly GCF_040183065.1). Lineage (NCBI taxonomy): Eukaryota > Metazoa > Arthropoda > Insecta > Blattodea > Blattidae > Periplaneta > Periplaneta americana. Next base: position 140,118,972 of record NC_091124.1, on the reverse strand, counting down.
CAAATGTAATAGTTGCGACAAGTTCTACATAGGTCAGACAGGCAGATCATTCCAAACACGCTACAAAGAACATATTAAAGCTATAACCAGAGGACACAATACATCTACATACGCCGATCACATAACCAATACTAACCATACATACAATAACATAAATACGGACATGGAAATCCTACACACACAACCCAAGGACCAAAAACTCAACACACTAGAACAATACGAAATATACAAACACACTAAAACACACCCCGATCAAATCCTCAACACACAGATCAATTTCAGTACACGCTCACTATTCGACTCCACACTTCAACACCTTCCAACAATAAAACACACCCTCCTAACAGGCAGAGAAGTTCGAGATGACGCCGCGATCTAGTAGGCTCTGATGATGGTGCGTGAAGCACTGAAACAGCTGTAAGCCGGACAAATATTACATATTTAACACGAGTAAGTCCACTAGTTCATCAATTAACTTATTAGTAATTGAGTTTAGTTTTTTTAATGTCTTAATTGTTTCGCCTCGGCCAGTCCTGCGAAAAGAAAATGATTTGTATACTTATTTTCTACTGTATACATTACCGTTTAAAATTACATTGGATATGTCCATGCTTACCTATGATTTCGTGATAATCTTATGACGTCGTATTGTCGCTAGATGTTTGATTTATAAGTGCCTATTAGAATTTTATAATACAAGAGATGTCTACATTATCACCATGTGCACAACAAATACTGTTTCTCCAATCTTTCTTAAACACTCGCTTCCGAACAGACGTTGAAGGTTTTGAGAAAGAATAAGTATAAATCTAATCAGGTAACCCGCCACTGATAGATGTCTGTATATTGGACTGACTACTTTACTGACTGTTTGAATGTCACAGGTAAGAGTAAACATAAGCTATGTCTGACGCACCTTTCTTTACGTCTAGTTCATATGTTGACGTAATTGAAGATCGTACACATCCAAAGTACTGTACACTACCCAATACAAACCTCTATTTCTTCAGTTCTGTACTGGATAATTGAACGATAAAACATTGGCGAGAAATCTTATTGCACATCCGTGATTTTGTGTCATGCTTTTTGAGAATAATTATTTATTTTTTATTGTACACTACTTTTATGTCTCACTTCACCATGTGCAACATTTCCATAATATTAAAATGTACAATTCATTGTGATTGTGATTTAATTGACGCACAACTCTAACCTGAATTGTCCTCCCTCTCTTCGATCCTTGGTCAGACGTTGCTTATGTTTATTCTTACCGATGACATTCAAACAGTCAGTTGTTATTAGACAAAGCTAATGCAACATTTGCAATACAAAACATAGTTGGTTCCTAGTTGAAAAAATAAAGTTGACTCTAATATCTTAAGAACTATTTCATGTACAAAATATACATTACGTGTATCACATGTCCCCTTCGATGTAATTTAATTTTTAATTGTCGGTTTGTGTATATCTGAAATATTTCACACGCTATCGGAGATGAAAGAGTTAAGTGGACCACTCTGTATACACATATGCTTCTGCATTGCAAGATCTTCTACTCGAGGACAAAATATTAGTTAACTTCCCAATTTTGTGAACATAATGATGTAGTTTAAATAATAGTGTAGTTGAACTAAATTACCATTTCTGTTGATCTGAGGTATCACTTCTTAGCCATCCAAGTGTTGATTGAAAATTCTTGCAAGAGAAAGGAGTGAAGGAACTTAATTATTGAAATATTTGATGATGAAGGTTGGGTGGTGGTGGTGGTTTTCAGTTGTCGTTTTTCAGGTGGAACTATTTTAGGCACTGATTGTGTATTCTTTCTCTATTTTTGCCGGTAAAGTATGCTGTAATTTTCATTTCTCCAAGTTTTGTCAGTATATGTGATATCAGATGTGAGTACAGTAATTGTGGACATAGCTATGAACAAGATGACAATTTTTCTTGATATTATTATTATTATTATTATTATTATTATTATTATTATTATTATTATTATTATTATTATTATCAGATGTGAGTACAGTAATTGTGGACATAGCTATGAACAAGATGACAATTTTTCTTGATATTATTATTATTATTATTATTATTATTATTATTATTATTATTATTATTATTGTGAGAAGAATGCCAGAAGAAAGGTTACCTAAAATGGTGCTGGAATGATGTCCGCCTGAGAGAAGAAAAGGGAAACCTCGAAATTCATAATTACTAGAGATCAGAACAGGAATGAGAAAGTGCAGACTCAACGACATGGATTGAATGGACAGAGAAGAGTGGAGAATAAGACTTTAAGACTTTAGGCACAGAAAGATGTGTAAACATTAGAAATCTTTATATAAATAAAAATTATTATTATTATTATTATTATTATTATTATTATTATTATTATTATTATTATTATTATTATTGACGGCATCAGAATTATGTTTCTATTTATCAATACTCAGATCACACACACACACACACACACGCACACACACTGTGGCGCTACAGTCCTTGTAGAACCTTGGCCGCCCTGCATATGTCCTTCCGGATACTTCTATCGTCTACTTGTCTCCTACTTCTTCTACTTGTCTTCTCCACCTCTTTACTCCCTTTCCTCATCACTCTCCACTCCATCAATCCTTCTTGCATGCGGTCTTCCTCTAAATTTTCTTCCTCCTGGTTTGCCATGCAGCGCTTTTCTTGGCATTCCTTAATCAGGCAGCATACATACCCCAACCATTTTAACCTCTGTATCTTGATTGATGTTAACAAATGACTTCATTCATATTGTATATCTTTCGAATAACAGTTCAAGAAAATAAACTATAAAATGCAGTATCATTCGTAGCATGACAGAGTATCTCAGTTGTTGCGAAACACACAGAAAGCTGTGGAATGTGAATATATGTCACTTTCGTGACAATTTTTTAACGGGAAACATTTTTGCGCTTGATATTCGAGAAATCTGATACACTAAGCGCTCTACGTCACTCAAGCGATAAGAGCCGCGCTGTTCCTCTCACAAGGGAACCAACTGGGTCGCGTCTATTTGAATAAAAAAAATATACAAGCTAATTTGTGTATGATAAACAACGTGGTAATAATCGCTTATGTCGCTTTTTTGTTATTAAAGATATATAAAAACTTTAAACAAGGAGGTAGATATGCTACTCATGCGCTAAGTGCAAGAAAAACAACAAGCGGCAAGTTCTAAATCTATACTCCTTATTTAATACAAATGTAACATATTAAATTCTAAATATATCAATTTAAGTTTTAAACTACTCTTATCTTATCGATGGTAGTGTAGATACAAAAAGAAGTGGTTCGGACAAAGGGCCATGGAAAATTGCAGACATTTAACAAATTCTGCCTCTTCACAATCTTCTATTTCACATTCACTACTGTTATATAACTTCAAGTAGAGTTTGAAGAATATTTCGAAAACCAATGTCCAGTTTGTTTGTTATATATCCAGATTTCCACCACGCGTATACTAACATGTCTTGTACGGACATGTCCGTAGTACAGGGGAACAAAACTGACGATAAACAACAGAATCTAATTTTATTATAAGTACTCTATCATGCAAATTTTCTGTACTACATATTTTCAATTACAATTTTGTGTCTGAAATAGTCTTCTATTCTCAGAATTACAATTTTATACTGCCGGAAAAAAATAAACGTCAAGTGCCTGCACACAAACCTTGTGGACTTGTGGGGAAAGTGCGTCTGAATTGTTTTATTATTTAAAAGCATCTTTATTTCAGCGTCATTAAACATGTTTTTATCAGTTTGTCAGCTGCATGAAACTAGTAGAAATAATGTAGGCCTATGATCCTTAACACCAGGAATGAACAGAGTCATCAGCCATCTTTTCATATGGTTTTTCATGAGTTTCCCTGAATTGGTAGCATAAAGTACAGACTAAATGGAGCTTCCCTTTCAATAGTTTGTTTAACTTTGGGCTCAAACTCTCCTTTCGGTTCTTGGAAATAAAGGTCAAATCGAGTTCCTAAGGTGCCCGCGGATGACGAGATGCAAGTAGCCGATAAGTGCGTATGTGTGTGTGTGTTTTTTTTTTTTTTTTTTTTGCTGAAATATAGCCTAGTTTTTTAATTAGAATCGTGGGCAGTAAGATTCTGTTGTCTGGATAGCATTTCTTTCTTTTTTTTTATAGTGTCCAATATGCTTGACTTGGGAGGTTTTCTTTTTAAATATTGTATACCTTTATTAAATATTTACTGTGCACTTAAATTTTTTTGCTGTAGATGTAATCGGATTCTTGTTGTTTTCGCGGGCTTTTCCACTCTCATAATGTTCCTTAATATTTTTTGTACGGTAGCCTACTTGTCAAGAACACTTACATTTTTTCATGTGCGGACTACTCGTTTTTCAGGACTTGAAGATTTGTATTCACTAGTGGAAGTTCCTGGATCAGATTCTGAATCTACACTTCCTTCATGTAAAATTTCGCCACTATCTGAATCACTATCGACGTCTGAAGTGTCGCACGTTACAATAAATGTCTGTTCTTCCTCGTAAATATTTGTCATGTATAAGTTGTAGAAGTTTATACTCAAATGCTTTCATCTTCTGATCCTTCTCCGACCATTTCACCATATACCTGATCAACTTCCAGTTTTAAAATGTTAACGACACCTAAAGGATTAATGCACGTCATAATATAAACTTCCTATTCAATACAAAATGTAAACACAAAAATAATCCGTTCCTTACGAAAGAAACGTATGAACATAACACAAGATAATACAGACACTATACAGACTATCTAACCATGGACACTACTAACATACACCCTCGTTCGTGGATTCCATACGTATTTTCAGTCGCAGAGAGGGCGCCCGCCATAGTCGGTGAAGTTCAGCTCAAGAGCGGAATAAGTCTATGCGTTCGAATTTCACAATTTTATATAAGTTATCGTTAATAACAAAAAAGCGACATAAACGACTAGGCCTATTACCACGTCGTTTATTATACCAAAATTAGCTTCTATAATTTTTTTATTCAAATAGCCGCGGCCCAGTTGGGACGGTTCCCTTGTCAGACTGGGAATATGTATAGTAAATGTTAAAAGCTTACCGATATATTGATCTTGATTTTAATTTCCAAATGAATCCATTTCACTGTAATGACATTCTATTATTCATTACATTTTCAAACAACCCATTGGTGTCATGTTATGAAAATTGTATTGCAGATTTCAAACATTCTTACAGTCTCAACCATGCTCACAATAATAATCACGAACATCATACGTTTTACGCAAAATGTAAGCTACTTTTTTACTTTATTAAAACATTCGAAAAATATGTCTGATAAGGAAACTAATTGTCCTTGCTTGATAAGTGCACATTTAATAGTTATTTTTAACGTTGTAATAAGATAAATGTTAGTGCTCCAGAAGTATTTCTCTATTTAAATTATTTTAATTAAAAAAACAAACAAACAAACCTTAGCAACATCACAAGAAACGTCTCTCAATTACGGAGCCAATAGAGAACATGTTAACAATAAAAATCTTTGCCTAGACGGTGTTTGACCTTACAGCGTCAAAGCTCGCGTATGGTATGGCAATTAAATTAAAATACATTGAAATATGTATAATATGGTACTGTTCAGTTCTCTCGACTCTCTTTGCGTCACGGCAGCCGTGTGAACAGTTGGGAAAAATTTATTTATATTTGGTATTCATGAATACCCCCTCATACTTCATTTTATTCATAGCAGGAAAATATATCTCATCCCGATATCCTTACAGCAATGAAACATGGCCCAAGGCTTGAACGAGTACTATTTAAGTACATTTTGTAACATCACTTCGATTCATTTTACCACAAAGTTATATCGTAATTGAAAATGACTTGCCTTTGATATATTCCTCCCCCTCTCTCTACAGTCCGGCGTACAGTGCAAGTTGCTGCCGAAAATGGAGCCAGAGTATCATGATTCTAGGTCATCGATTTTGCTTGGAGGCTTTTAAAGATGATTTGGTTTCTCTAGAAGGCTTTGACAACGTGGTTTGGGACCTATATTGTGGCTTTAGAGAAATGAATAATCATGACTGCCAAGTTTCAGTTCCTTCTTCTACAAGTTTCCGTTTGCGAGGAAAATTAACTTGACGTGGTAATTAAAATATTAATTATTTGAGATGAAAAGACTTTGTGTAAGGCACGTGCTTTATAATGATACATTACTCTCCAGTTTATTTTCTGTGCTTTCGAACTTCTCGGTAGGCAAGTAATATAAACAAAATGCATTGCAACGTAAGCTTTCAGATGTCTTGCATTTAAAGATATAAACCTTCATAATGAGGGTTCTTACATTAGCTGACTTGCATTTAAAGACATAACCTTCATCATTATCAGGGTTCTTACATTATCATCATCGTTATAATCGTTAATACAAGTCCAGAAAAAGAATGAGGGCTAATAATAATAATAATAATAATAATAATAATAATAATAATAATAATATACAGACTGACCCTACCACAGAATTTCTGTCTAGTGTTGGTTCGAAATCTTCAAGAGTGAGGACTGAGAGAACCCTAAAGGTCCAATCTTTCAAGGAGAAAGTGTCTGCTACAAATGGTTTTTCCCCTACCCACGGGAAATTCACTCTCCCTTCTAGTGGCGAGAGCTCTGTGATTCTCGTCACACTGAGCAGTACACTGGTCTTAAAAAAAAATTATCTGCTACTGAGAAAATTTTAAGTGTTTTGTACTGAAATTGATGCGCTGGTTCCAGATCTGTAATCAAATTTATCGTAGCACGTCAGGTTTTTGAGTAACATTAATTCTAAATCTTATTATTCAGTATATACCTGTAGGCCTACCGTACAGTCAGAGATATACATTGAGCTTAGTTTATATATTATTTGCAAATTGTTATACTGTAATATATAATTTGAAATACATGTATAAGAATATATTTATTTATTTATTTATTTATTTATTTATTTATTTATTTATTTATTTATTTATTTATTTATTTATTTATTTATTTATACACTTATAATATGTAGTAAGCCTAAAAGCTCTGTTAAATGTGCTTGAGACCTTTGCTTTTCCGCTTCTGTTGACATGTGGTTGATCGCTGTAGGAACAGGCAGAAAGAAATCACCCATCGTGCTCGAGCCATTTTGACCCTGGTACCTGGATCCCATCGTTGATATGTCCTGATAGAAGCCCTCACCATGTTCGTCACTTACAGCGCCGAGATTTGATGGAAAAAAAGTCAAGGTGTGAGTGAAGAAAGTGCATTGTTAGAGACATGAAACAACCTAGATTCTGAAATGCTTTAAGCATGTTAGATACTAGGTCAGTATAATTATCAGCTCGATAATTTCCTAAAAAATCTAGTTGACACTAGTATAAAAGTGTGTCCCAAGCTTCGAGTTCAAGAGCACTCAGTTTTGACCTGAACGTAGTGTTGACTGTCGCGTCTCTGGCCCAATGAAAATTCCTGCCTTCAATTTTGCATCACTTTCCATTCTTCCAAACTTCTCCTTCAGGTACTTAAAGCCTTCACCATCATGATTCAGAGCCTGCACAAAGTTTTTCATTAGGCCAAGTTTAATATGAAGAGACGGAAGAAATATCTTCTTTGCTTCGACGACCGCCTTGTGTTAAAAATTAAAAATGTTATTATTTTTAAATTGTGACATGATAGAAAAAACGGACTTCAGTTCTGTAATTAGCAAACTTAAATTTGGGTTGGTACACTTTTTTTGTTCTGTAGTAAAATCAAAATAAATAAAATAAAATGGATCTAAATGTATTAAAAATGTAAAAATTAAAAATGTTATTATTTTAAAATTGTGATGTGATAGAAGAAAACGGACTTGAGATCTCTAATCAGCACACTTAAATTAGGGTAGGTACACTTACATTGTTCAGTAGCAAAATCAAAGCAAAATAAATAAAATGGATATAAATGTATTAAAAGCAGGGGCGGGTCCTCTTTAAGGGCCATCGGGGCCCGGCCCCGGTTCCCAGTTTTGAGAACGTAAATTACAATATAGTGCAGTATATTTCATATTAAAGTCATCTTTCTTAATGCGTTTCCAATACAAAAAAAAAATTATACATTGACGCAATTATGCGAGAGAATGGACTGACTGGGCCCGTGAGAGTCCGTCCTCTACATAGTTCATTTTAGCACTAAAGGTTGGACTGTATCACGCTAGCAGTTCTTCCAAGTCCCTTTCCCCATCACCCTCATAGTCTTCTAGCGTTCGACTTTCTGTTCAATTCTGTCTGTACTATTGGGTTAAAATTGAAGTTCTATAATACATTAAGTTCAACGTAAAGTGCGTGTGAGCGTATGTACAGCGTTTAATGTGGATAAGTACGTTTACAAAAGTGTGTATAACATTACACCATTAAGTAAAAGTATTATAAAGTGTGCAAAATTGTTTGAAACAATGAATACAGTAGACAGTTTGATTCAAACTCCGTTCTCACCGTTAAAATTAAAAGATAAATTGACAAAGCTCTCGGACTTTTTCAGCCTCAAAATTGACAAAGCTCTCGGACCTTTTCAGCCTAAAAATAAATACTTGAAGATTCATTTTTGGTCCTACAGAATTTATCTATTATGGTAACAATGGTTATTAAAGGAGAAAAATTCGCTCCGACGCCTGGGATCGAACCCGGGTCTTTGGTTCTACGTACCAAGCCCTCTCTCAGGGTTCGATCCGCGTCGCCGGAGCGAATTTTTCTCCTTTAATAACCATTGTTACTGAAAATATTAATATCGTTCAACAGGACGGAAAAAATGCAGAAAATTTTGTTCTGAGTGGTCTGAAAAGAAGCAATGGTTAAGCCTCATGCCTGCTTTTTGGGGGCGAAACAGTATGGACTAAAGGGGTGTAGAGATTTAAAGCATTTCTGTCTGAGAGAGAGATATCACATGAAAATTTTACAACACACATTAACAACGCTATAGCACATAAAACTTTAGGTTTTGTGTCAATTCAAAACAAGCGTGTGACATGTGTCAAATAAGTGACATTTCCAAACTTTCGGAATTTTTTTCTGCATAGTCAATAGTTTGTCCCAAAAAAAAAACCTATTTATTGTGACAATTTCCCTGAGTCATTGCTTCAAACCATTATTACGCAATACAATATGCTGAATAAGGAAATACTTAGAAATGAACTAAGTGCATTGTACTCTAATCCCACATTCAGGAACGTACCTACCTCTAGTGCGTTAATGTTGTTACTCCATGAAAATGACCTTACAGATACACTCCAGGAAGTAACAAAGTTGTTGGAATTATTTCTTGTGACCCTGTGGCTACTGCCGAAGCAGAGCGTTGTTTCAGCACCCTTAAGCGCATGAAACCTTTTTTGAGAAACACTGTGACACAAGAAAGATTAAATTCGCTGGCTGTTCTTTCTATTCACAAGGACTACATTCACAAAATAACGAACTATAATTCAAAAGTGATAGATAAATATGCTCATCAGAAGATTAGAAAAGCAGCATAGCTATACAAATAATCGGCCACTCTAAGTTTGTTGATTTGTTTAACTTGATTATTGTTTTATTAATTATGCATGTACTAACCATTGTGTATAAATATCTTAATTATTGCATGTTTTATTCTTAAGTATTTTTTCTAGTCCAACGATTGATAATATGAACTGATATATTGATGTAACTATAAGGGCATATCGAGATGCGCCTATAGAATCATACGGTATAAGACATGAGTTTAATCTGGCCCTATCTAGCCTAGAACTCACGAGCCGCTACTGATTAAAAGTGTTATTATTTTAAAATTGTGACGTGATAGAAAAAAACGGACTTCAGATCTGTAATCAGCACACTCAAATTAGGGTTGGTACACTTGTTTTTGTTCAGTAGCAAAATCACTGTAGACCTCTGATAACAATGGTCAACAGTGATTTTGTTAAATGTACAATTTCTGCTGTTTCTTATTTAATTTCATCTTCTGATTCCAAAAATGAAGTCAGAATTTTTCTACCACCTTCTATTTTTTTTTTTTTTGTAATTTTAGAAAAAATTATTTATTTTTATTACTATATACAGTCCTTAACATGCTAATGGAAAGAAAATGTTCCAAATATTTCATTTTATTGCTTTAACAATATTGACCTATAACTTTAGATTACTGTTGCCTGTTAAGTCAAAATTCATAAAATTGAATTTTATTCCTCACAAGACTGCGAGAGTTAGTATTAATTCTCAGTTGAGTTGGAACTTACAATCATGAAACAAGTTTCATAACCCATGTTTTCTCTGTCTTAATTTAAGTGTGGTAAAGGTCTCTTATAAAGTGAAATATATCTCGAAATACTGTGTAAATCACAAGCAATTTGTATTACGTTTGTGGTTAATTAACTTTGAAAGCACACAGGTGAATTTTACTACACTAGTTAAAATAGCTTACGAGTGTTCTTTTGATTGCTAAATAGATGTGGACAGGAACTGGAACCCTGAAATCTTTTGTGCTCCATGTAACTATATTAACTGGTTGGCTAAAAAAATGTCGTCATATGCCTTTTCTAGTTCCAATGATATGCCGGGAACCTAAGGATCATTCAACAGACTGTTACTTTTTAGGAACCACAGATTAGAAGATTACATAGAATTTGTCAGCAAGTTGATTCAGAACTATAACGTAATGGTGTGTCATGTATCTCTCAAAATAATTTCTTGGATTCTCATCTATTTTTTCTTTCCTCAGAACCTTCGGATAGTGAGCATAGAACATGGAGAGGATTTTTCTGAACTGGAAAGGCGCTACCAGGAAAAATGGAGCCCAAATATTGTCAGACTACTGCTAGACGCCCAAAAGAAACGTTTCTCAAGCGAAGAATAGCCTACAATCTATGTCACATACATTTTAGATAAATAAATATGATTTTAGTGTAAAATTTTACAAGGTATCAATACTAGAAAAGTCTGAAGTACATTTCTTATAATTACTCAAAAATCCTGGGTGATACAAAAATTTTGAAAACAGATCTGAAATCAGCACGAAAAATGCTATCAGAATCACCCATTCTTTATCTTTTAACAAAAAAATAAGTTTAATTTTGTTCACCACTGATAATAGGTGGGCAGCTGGTGGGAGAGCGAGAGAACAGCTACGTATATTGCATGTGTTATTCATAGACTTATTCTCATCACATGGAAGCAATATGAGCAACCTGGAGGACAAAATTATGTTTTTCACGTGTTATTCGTGTTAATAAGAACCTCTGTAAAACCCATTTACAGAAGTTCACTCTGTTCTCTGTTGTCAGAATCGCCCGGTTCCAATTCATATACTTGCGTTGTCTCATATGGCTTTAGTTTAAGTACCTTCGTCGCGATTCTTGCTGCTGATATAGAATAAATACACCAACCTCCTTCGCTAAACGCCGGAGAAATTTTGCGGCAAATTTTAGGGTCTAGCACCAATGTCGTCTAAGCTTTCTTCAATGAGAATTCTGCGGCGCGGATTAGTTTTCTTATCAATTAAGAAGTCAGTCTCACTTAATGTATTAACTATATCCCGCACAGTCGATGGATTTAAACCGCAGAATCTTCCCAGAACCTACTTCCCTCTGTTCTAACGTATTTCTGTTACGAGCCATCTGAACTCAACTAACTGGTCTGTACCTAGCCAAGATATTGTATAAGTTCAAGAGCGATCGTACAGTACACGAATAACACATCCAAACAACTGAGAATCAGTTCTACCACCCAGGCACTTGCCCGCCTATTACTGCTTCGGTATGGCGGAAATCACAGTGTACTCGTCGCTAAATGAGAGGATAATTCCCCGCGGGTACGGAAAATCCTTTCTATATTACTGCTGCAGCTAGTGATGTGAGGGAAGGAAAATGTTATGAATTGGAAAAATGTCCCCAATATTTTCTGGAAAGTTTTACGTCTGACCAAATTGTTGCTTTTTTCGATCCATTGCGTACAGCCTCAAGAGCTCCATATGTTACTACTGATCATTCAATATTCTTTTTTTATTATTTATATATTTTATTTTTAGTTGGTTATTTTATGACGCTTTATTAACTTTCATGATTATCTAGCGTCTGAGTGAGATGAAGGTGATAATGCTTGCGAAATGATTCCAGGGTTCAACGCCGAAAGTTACCCAGCATTTGCTCTTAATGAGTTGGAAAACCACGAAAAAAAACTCAACTAGATAACTTGTCTCAACCAGGATTCGAACCCAGGCTCGCTGGTCTCACGGTCAGATGTGCTAATCGTTACTCCACAGCGGTGGCCTGTCGGTATTCTCCTTCTCATTAGCCACCAGTTTACCAAACAAATTACAAGTCGTCTATCCTTTGATGCCTGCGTCAATAGTACAGACTCAAAAACAGCGCCATTGTCACATTTGCTTCACCATAACGTCCATATTGCTTGGGGAGCAGATAATGATGCCTGTGCGATTAAAGAATTACAGTACAAATGTTTAGTTCATTATTCCTAGACTTTTGGTGTTAAGAGTGGAATAAAAATTTCATGGTTATGCAGTAAATCATTTTGAATTCATTGGTATGAAAGCAGTGACGTGCAGTCCACGCAAGCAACCCAAGCACGGCTTGGGCAGCACTGGCTGATTATAAGAATCACGATATCTACGTAAATCCATGATTAAACTTTCTGTTTATTTAATCATAAAGTCCAGAAACGTTTCTAAATACGTTTTGTTAATTGTAAGTCGCGCGATGGGGCATGTACAGCTGTCAAAAGAAAAAGTGGCCGCTCTCCTGAAACAAACTTCCCTTCGGGTATCTTCGCTACAATTCGGAGACAGGCGATGTTACATGTTGTTGCACCACGTTGCCTGATATCTACAGTTATAATTGAAGTATACTTTGTGTTATTCGATAGCGTAATGGTAGCGTTCAGGCCTCTTATTCATGAGGTCCTGCGTTCGACTACAACCTCGTGCTTTTTATGTTCTTTTTTGTTCTGTTTTTGAGAGAGGCAAACTATACATAATGGCTCCTTTCTCTTTTACGGTTTTTTTAGTAATTAACATCAGGTTCATTAATATATTGTGCCATGACTTTATCATTATGATATTGTGGCTGCAAATGGAAATAAAAAAGATTTTATTCTCAATAAAAATATCTTTCGTGGTATAAACAAAACAAATTTACTGGCGTCGGCCTTAAAACATTCAAACAATTAAGCGTTCAAAAAACAAAACAAAAAGTCACAATTCAATATTTAGTCTATCTTCCCCTTATCTCGATCATTGCAGTCGAGTGGGCATGGAATTGACTAGTCTTTGCAAATAGCGACTGTTCTTAGACACGATATTCCAGGCATTCTGAACATACATACATAAGTGTTCTGTCCATGGGCAGGTCTTTCATTGCAAACCCAGCAATCTCCAATCTTTCCTATTTTCTGCCTTCCTCTTAGTCTCCGCATATGATTCACATATCCTAATGTCGTCTATTATTCTTTTCAACCAGAGACCCAACCAATTCCTTTTCCTCTTTCTAATCAGTTTCAGCATCATTCTTTCTTCACTCACTTTTTCAAACACAGTTTTATTTCTTATTCTGTCTGTCCACTTCACACGCACCGTTCTTCTCCACATCCACATTTCAAATGCTTCAATTCGTTTCTCTTCATTTCGTCGTAATGTCCATGTTCCTTCCCCATACAATGCCACACTCCACACAAAGCACTTCACTAGTCTCTTCCTTAGTTATTTTTCCAGAGGTCCGCAGAAGATCCTTCTTCTATTAAAAGCTTCCTTTGTTCATGTTTGCAGTTTTTCTTGGGAAGGATAGGCCTATTTGCGGTAACATCCCTTTGCTTTCCGCACACCACTATCTCTTTCGCATCTTATTAAATTCCAGGGGGCCCAAGCGTGGAGATGAGGAGAGTGGATTTGACTAATTGGGCCCTCTGGACTTCAGCGAAAGTCACGGCAAGGGTTAAATAGGCCTATTAATTCTATCAGGATGTTTGACCCGATCAGAGACCGGAAAATCTCAATTAGCCTTTGCCCCCCGCATCCTGGACTAGCTTCTACGAATCATCAGAAAATCTTAGAGTGTGATTGGGCCAATTTTTCCGAAAATGTTTCCACACTTTTGCCCTCGTAGCTCAGCGGACGAACGTCGGAATTTAGATGTCAACGTCTCAGGTTCAATTCCTCGTTACTCCTTTTCATTTTATCGTGGTCCAAGATAGTATAATGTAATAATACAAAAAGAAAAACTAATACCAGTATTATGCAACTGGATTTTTCCAAACCTAATATTAAATTTATATTATTTATATCGCTAAAGAATGATTACAATATAAATAACTAGAATATTATTTATACAGTATCACTAAAGAACGATAACAGAATATAAATTATGAATATCGGTTTGTTTATTTAATATAAGATATTATATAATACGTATTTAATTATCTAAATAAAATAACCTATTTTACAAAGACAGATGGTTATTTGTGTTATAATAATTACTTACATAAAATACAGATTATTTATATTGCGAAAGAACAATAACAATATAAATAACTTGATTATTGTTTTATAATGCTAATGAAGGAAAACAGAATATAAATGATAACTTGAATATTATCTATATCGCTAAAGAACGATAACAATATAAAAAACGTGAATATTATTCATATCGGAATTTCACAGACTTATTACAGATGTATTTAAGAAATTGTAGAAGTATAGTAATTAGTAACAATGTCCTATTTATTCTTCTTGGAGCCAAATTTGTAACTTTTAAAAGTGTGGTTACTATGTTGAAGTGTATGTGTTGTAACGGATGCTTGATTTGTTATGTATGTGAGTCAGTTATGTGATGCTTGATGTCGTCGCAATGTCGTAATTATAGTTTGATTGTGTTTGTGTGATTATTGTGTATTAATTTATGATGTATGGTACGGAAATCTGCATATTTGTGTTATAGAAGTGTTACGTGTGTGTTGTTAATGTTTTTGTATGTTTCAAATTGATAACTGATATTTGTTTTGCAATCGCAATGCCTAATTTACGGTTTGTTTATGTTTTGTTTACATCGCGTAAGCTAATTTAATTTTCTTTTCTGTTTCTCTTTATGCTTATCTTTTTTGTGTATGAAACTATAGCTCTAACATACATATGTAAAATAGGGCTAACCACCATTGGAGATACAATAATAATAATAATTGTTATTCATATCGTTATAAAACGATAACAGAATACAAATGATGACTTGAATTTTATTCATATCTCTAAAGAACGATAACAAAATATAAATAACGTGATATCCATAAAGAACGATAACTGGATATAAATGATAATTTGAATATCATTTACATCGCCAAAGAACGATTAAAAAATAAAATGAAAACTTGAAGAAGGCCCGAACCCACAACCTTTGAATCATTAAACAAGCACTCTACCGCTGGTCTACGAGGCGCAGATATGGAACACTTTCATAGTTCCGGAACTGCTTGTACAAGCACATGCATCGTGTAACATCGCCGCGACCCGAAGTGGACTTTGTTCACGAGTGCGGCCACTTTTTTTTTTTTTTTTTGACAACTGTACAATGCACGTACTGCGGTCCCGCGCTGGCAGCGTGCGTGCCAGCAGTGCAGAATGCAGGTTAGCATGGACGTTGCCATGACAACCCACGTTATCATAACTTCTAACCAATGAGGGACGCCTCACGAGACTGTAGTAAATGCATAATACCCCAAGCAGCCGGTAGCCTGCATGGGCTGGCTGTGTGCGCGAAGTCGAATGAGCGTAAAAGTACTGTTTCTCTCGTGTTTTGTTTGTACCGGTACTTTGTAGTTATATTGTGTACGTGTATATAAGTTAAGTGCAATAAAAAGTTTTGATTATGTCTGGTGATGATAATAATTTAATTCAGCAACAAAAGCTAAATACAGTAATTTAACTAAAGCAATGCGGGATCATGATGTTGCTATTGCACATATTCATGCTTCTAACGCACTCGCGACTTTTGGAACTGTGCATAATGAAACTGAGATAAGTGACCAAACACAACAAAGTATTATTCTACATAATGAAAAGGTAACACGCAATAGAGACATTCTGAAAAGGCTTATAAACGCCATTTATTTACTTGCAAACTGAAACTTTCATTTAGAGGGAACGGCAAGTCGAAAAGTCCAACAATCGCGGTATTTAGAACTTTTGGACTACACCGCCCAGTACGACCCTCTTCTAAAAAATTATTTGGAAACATCTACAGTATTCAAATATGTATCAAATCGTATTCAAAATGATTTAATTGAATCTGTTGCCAGTGCACTTAATAAGGAAATTAAACAGCAATTACAGAAATCTGATTTTTTTTTGCCATATTAGCTGATGAGACAACTGACGTCTCGAATAAATCACAATTTTCTCTCGTTTATCGATATATGATCGAAGGAAGGGTGGTAGAGCGGTTTGTGTGCCTCCGTGATGTAAGTGAGGACAAAACAGCGGCAGCACATTCTGATCTTATTTTTAAGACATATTCAAGACTTTTCAAACTGCAGTAAGAAACTTGTCGCACAGAGCTACGATGGAAGTGCAGTGATGGCCTCTTCATTACATGGTGTCAAGCTAATATTAAGGCGCCTTTTCCATAAGCTCTCTTTGATCACTGCTATGCATACTGTTTAAATTTAGCACTGTCCCAAAGTGCTTCAAGTATTCCTGAATGCCATATATTTTTGCTACTCTTTCTGGGCTTGCAGCGTTTTTTTTTCCAAATCATCAAAGCGCACAAAATTTCTTGAAGAATTTCTGGGTCGACGATTACCACATGTTTCCCCAACAAGATGGAATAACTCGTCACGACTTGCTAATATTTAGTGTAGTCTTTTATAATAGTATTTTAATTTTAGGCAGTAGTTGCAGTAGGCCTAATCTTATAAATTTTATAAAAAAAAATTGGTACCAAATACCAATGTATTTTTATAATTTGTAATATTATAAGTATTTTAATCAAATATAAATAGTAAGAAGGAAAAGAAAACTTGACTACGCGGTAATCTGTTGGGCCACCGCACGTCATTGTATGAAAGGCAACTAATTAGTTTCTTATCCAAGTGCAAAAGAAGGCCTAACTGATAACCGGTTTTTCCACTTTGTTAAATGTACACCTCAATCTTCAGCTGCACATTACTTGCTACAGTATTCACTCCTAGTTTTTTAAGTTGTCAAGGAATGTATATTGTGAATTCTAAAGCAAAATTTAGTTAAATATTTCACCTTTAGTGAAACATAAAAAAATAATGAACTTTGATTAACAATTTCTGTAATTTTTTTAACGCATATATTTTTTCCGTCATGTTATGTGTGTGATATTCATAAACCCGTAGGTCTACTATGTACAGTAGCGTGCAAATTAATCTGAACAACGTAATTACTTATGCAAAAACACTCAAACGGGATAAAAAAAAGGATCTAAGACATATCTCAGCAATCTATGTGGCCTCCCTTGTTCCTAATAACAGCTCTGAGACGATTTGGCATGGATTCCACTAATTTCCCACAAATATTCTTCATTTCTTCATCGCGAAACCATACACCAATGAGGGCAGAAATCATCTTCCCCTTTGTAGAACAATCCATTTTTTGCATTCTTCTTTTGCAAATTGACCACAAGTTCTCAATGGGGTTGATGTCGGGTGAGTTGCCTGGCCAGGAGAGTACCTGAATATTATTCTTGTTGAAGAATTCTGTAGTTTTTCGAGACGTATGGCATGGTTCTTGTTGGAACACACCTCTGCCATCCGGAAATGATTTTTGCAGCTGGGGTACGATTCTGGTTTCCAATAAGTGAATATATTTGTCAGAATTCATCATTCCCTTGATAGGTATTAATGCTCCAGGCCCTTCATGTGTAAAACAACCCCAAAACATTATTTTAGGGGGGGGGGTATTTGGGTGCTTGTTGGAGATGAGCTGCTGTTACTTTTTCGGATCCTTTCCGTACGTAAGAAACACGGTGCCGTGGACCTCGAAATGAGACTCATAGGAAAAAGTACATTCTTCTAGTCATTCACTGTCCAGTGTTGATGTAATTTTGCCCACATTAAGCGTTTTTTGCACATAACAGGGGTTAGCAGTTGCTTCTTAATAGGCTTACGAGCCCTTCGGCCAGCTTCCAAAAGCCTACGCCGCACTGTTGTGATGTGAATATTCGCCCCAGTGGTAGCCATTAACTCGCGGGTTAACCCATTACTGCATAAAGTTATTAATGACATGAAAAATGCGTTTCTGAGTTTAAGTTTGCTAGTTGGTGACTTAAGAATGCTTTCTTACAATTTTTAACTTTATTTACTTTCTGGGATAAAAATTAAGGACCGTCCCATAAATAGGACGCTATACATAATGGTCAGTGATAACAGTAGTTGAATAGAATAACCTCTTTTTGTAGTTCAAATAGTATTTATTTATTTATTATGTAGCAAATAACTATACATATTAGAATCAGTTGTTCAACTGTCCTCACACAAGCCTACGCATTGTACAACACTATTTGTGTGATAAGGGTGAAAACATTTTGGGTGGAGTGTGGAGTCCAATTTGACACTTGCTGCAGATGAACTTTGCTTTTCCTGTAGTACAATTAGCACACCTTCGCTGAGTTTCATTTTCAACTGGCCAGTGATGTTGACCCTCAAATCTTATGTCTCCTGATGGAATGGGAACAATTTTTCCTTAGTGGGAAGTCACCCCATGCCTTCTCAGTACTGTAAAAGCCAGGAAACGGCAAAAATTGGGGAGCGGTTCTGAAGAGTTTTGAGGCTTCATTTTTCTGTACAGAAACCAAGCTTTTACTACGGCAACATCAAGAAAATAAGCGAAGATGGACTACCACTCTGTTGTTGCCGCTGTTGCTAACATCGGTACTGCCAACGCTGGTGCTGCTGTTTCTGTGCTAGCGCTGGTAGCGCTTGTACTGCTGTTGCTGCTAGTGATGGTGCTGCTATTGCTACTGCTAGCGCTGGTTCTGATGGTGGTGATTGTAAAAAAATCCGTAGCGCTACAGCCCATGAAGGGCCAAGACCGACCAGCCGGCTGCTGGTCTCACGTCCACATGCCGAAACAGAGGTGGACAATCATCCGACCAGAATGGCGGTATCGTGTGGTTAGAACGATGATTTCCCCCCAGCCGTTATAGCTGGTTTCCGAAACCGGATTTTCGCTACCTATCGTAGCTCCACAAGTGCATGATGATGTTGGGTGGACACCGGTCCCATACACTGGCCGAAATTTCATGAGAAAATTTCTTACCCCATGAGGACTCGAGCCAGCGCGCATTCCGTAACGCGAGTCCGAGGCAGGATACCTTAGACCACGACGGCGCGGTACGTTGGTGGTTGTAGTAGTAATAATAGTACTTGTAGTTGTAGTAGTACGATGGCCTTCTAGCCTGGAATTACCTTCCCTGTCTTGGAAATTTTCATATATTAGCTTCCTTATTTTCGGACGGCAATAACTTGTGCGAGAAACCTCAGCTTCATTTTTGTCTAATGTACTTTCAAAATCATTTGTTGCAGATTTTATCTTAGAAGACTCTGGCATACTTTCATCAACAATATCATCTTTATTATCATCATTACATATATATACTTTTTTTTATATAATTCCGCTTTACTAAGTAGCATTTTACTCCCAAGATTATTCAAATTAGCCTCATGCTCGTCGTCCGATTTATCACTGTCTTTATCTTATCATGGGAAACTTCTGGAGGGGTCACATATATTAGACTCTCACTATTATTATTTTTATTTTCCATTAAATCCAGAATTTCACTCACGATTAGACTGGAAATAAAACAATGTAATGGAAACCATATACATATTACAAATAATCAGGGAACGGATTTATATGGACTAAAAATATATGAAATATGTAAATATATATGTAGTTATTTTTACCAAAATATGGAATTAAATATGGATTTTTACCAAAATATGGAATTAAATATGGACTTAAAATTATAAAAAAATGACTATGTACGTTAAATATTGGTACATTTTAATCAAACTAAACAAAAAATATAATGGACGTACCTTATCTTCCAATGTAGTTTCAACAAAACACAATTTTTATTGTCTGTTACCATAACAATAGGTTACAAACATTTCTTTCAAGTGCTGAAAAGTGAATCTTCTTCTATTGTCTCTGAGGATAGATTTATACTGACTAAAAGAGCGTTCGACGTCACAAGAAGTAACTGGTACATAATTCAATTTCACAATGTCTGCTGGGGATAAGTCCAAGTTAATCTTCACTGTTGATTCACCACTCATCACAGCAACAACCTTTTGTAGTTCTTCATATCCAGGGTTTTTTGAAAGTACAGTGTCCACCTTAGCTCTTACTGCATCTGCAACTTTACCTCTACCACGATTCAGTTGTTCCACAGTACTATTTATAATTTCAAAACTTTCAGATAGTGAAAGGTGCCTATTTTGGAGACTTTTGAGCGTTTTTATGATGCATGAAAATGTATGCTGAATGTGAGCTAAGTCATTCTTCACACTTATGTCACAGGTAACTGTTTTCGCAGTATCAATTGAGACTGCATCTTCAGAGTCCAATGCAAGGAGAACATTGTTAATAGAGTCTATATGTTCGGCATAATATTCAACTGCTTCTAGCCATGTACCCCATCTAGTTAAAATTGGCTTTGGTGGCAATGGAATTTCAGGGTACATTTCTTTCAACACGTTAACTCTACTGGGAGCTTTGAGAAATACTTTTTTCACTGATGAAATCAACAAATCTACTTTAGGGAAATTGTCTCTGACCACTTCTGCCACACGATGAAATGCATGCGCCACACAAGTAAAATGAGTCAATTTAGGATATACAACAGATAATGCTTGTCCAGCTTTGACCATATAAGGGGCAGCATCGCTAATAAAGAATAACACATTATCGTACATAATACCCTTTGGCCACAGGATACCCATAGCTTCGTTGAACAGTTTAACTATAGTTTTGTTATTGCACTTTTCTAGAACATCACAATGTAAAAGAATTCGTTCAGAATATTGTTCACTTAACAAACCGATAACTACATTACCAACAAGTCTACCTTCTTTGTCGGGAGTCTCATCAATGGAAACCCAAATTGAACTATCTTTAATTTCATCTCTTATCTTCTGTATTGTCTCATCGTAGATGGATGGAGCATACGTCTTCCTAAGTGTTGACTCATCCGGGATTGTATGTTGAGTATATTTTTCAAGGAATTCCCTGAAGACCTTATTCTTTAGTTTGTAGAGAGGAATATCAGCAGAGATGAGAGAACGGCACAGGTCGATGTTAAACTCAGATCTTACATTCGATGTTGTTGGTTGTGTTAAAAACAATTGTCTCTGCTTGGAATTTAGTTGTTTGTTGGCCTGATGTTTACTAGTTGTAATGTGTTGTTGCACCAGGAACTTTTGTGTAGATGATACTGCACACTGACACAAATTACAAAATAATATTTTATTGTCAGTTGATAAACCATCTTCTTTAAATTCTGAAATGTAACTTGTTAGTTTTGATTTTAAATTGACTGAATGACGTACTTTTGGCATATTTACCGTCTTTATAGTATGATTTACAAAACTGAACCTATGTGTACTCTGACTGGCATTTAACTGTTGAGCTGCACAACTGAAGTCTGTTAAAAATTTTAAATTAAATTAATACAGTTTTGTAACTTACTTTCCCATTGTTGATAGGACTGCTAATTTTCAAATAACTCTGATGTTAAAGGGATTACTGAACATGTGTTTAAATCTCTATTGTTGAAATGTATTTTTAAAAGTTAATGGAATTTTGTTTTGTTTTATTGTTAAACCTAATATAATATGGACTGTTTTATATGAAATATGGAAAATATATGGAAATTAACGAAAATATGTACTAAACTCTAAAATATGGAAAAATATGGAAAATAAAAGTAGGATTTTTCAACCCTACACATTGTGAAACATAAAGATAATGCAAAATATAAATTATATTAGCTTTATAAGTAAATATGTATTTACATATAAATCCTTTCCCTGGTGATTAGGGATCAAAAGTTCAATTTTTTATTTTGTGTTTAAAAAAAGTACAAAACTTGCGCTTAAACAATATATAAGTATATTGTGGGGGCATCTCTGCAGATAAAACCTTTAAATGGTCTCTTTAAATTTGGCAGTGCATGTGTAATTCATACACCCTTTTTATTTTTAAATGCACTTTTCCGTAAGTTAACATTTTTCGAACTTAGTACATTTTTTTCTAAAACTACTGAATCTATTTACATGAACATTTTACAGTATTTTCTGCAGCTTGTGTTCTACAGTAGCGTGCAAATTAATCCGAACACGACATATTTTTACATTTTCTGTCATTGTTGGCCTCACAGCTGCTCATACCGCTTTAATTGGCATCTGTAGTACGTGTAATTCCATTGTTGAAGGTCTGTCGTTATTATTTTTTTATAATATGTGACATTTTGCCTGTCGTTTTGTACTTATAAGCATTTAAGTTGTGTTGAAGACTTAATACTGCAATCCTGTGTACATTCTGTCGTCTTCACAAATGGATACAACTCCACGGAAACGGTCTAAAATTATAACATTAGCAGAGCATTCTTCTATGACACAGAGGCAAATTGCTGCAGAATGTCACATCGGTTTGGCTACTGTTAATTCGATCATAAAACGATACAGGGAGACTGGATCCAACACACCCCAGAAAAAAGGAAACTGTGGCCGGAAAAGGAAGACTTCACCTGCAGATGATCATTTGATTGTCAGGAAAAGTAAATTAAATCCTAGACTAACTGCTGTCGACTTAACCCATTACTGCATAGCGTCCCAAAAATAGGACATGAGTAAAATACTGATTTCTAAGGAACTTTTTCTTGTTTAGTACAGGTAGACACATTGTTTAGAAGGTAAATTATTACATTGTATTATGGTGTTGCAGTGTTTGAATTCCGCGCGAACATTTGTTCATACCAGCCAATTTTTTTTCAAGATGGCAGAATAACAGTATTTTGTGACGCACGGCGGGTAAGTTCATTCTTAGTTACTCTGTAATGGTGATACAGAAATCTGATTTTTATTTTCACATAATAAGTTGAATACTTCAGTTTTCATGTGGTATATAACAACAATAAAATTTTCTTATATGTTGCTAGGTACAAGGTGAAATAAAGTGCCGTTCTAAAAATAAGACGCCATGCAGTGTGCACTCCTGTAGTATTATTTGCAGGGAAAGGATTTATATGTAAATACATATTTACTTATAAAGCTAATATAATTTATATTTTGCATTATCTTTATGTTTCACAATGTGTAGGGTTGAAAAATCCTACTTTTATTTTCCATATTTTTCCATATTTTAGAGTTTAGTACATATTTTCGTTAATTTCCATATATTTTCCATATTTCATATAAAACAGTCCATATTATATTAGGTTTAACAATAAAACAAAACAAAATTCCATTAACTTTTAAAAATACATTTCAACAATAGAGATTTAAACACATGTTCAGTAATCCCTTTAACATCAGAGTTATTTGAAAATTAGCAGTCCTATCAACAATGGGAAAGTAAGTTACAAAACTGTATTAATTTAATTTAAAATTTTTAACAGACTTCAGTTGTGCAGCTCAACAGTTAAATGCCAGTCAGAGTACACATAGGTTCAGTTTTGTAAATCATACTATAAAGACGGTAAATATGCCAAAAGTACGTCATTCAGTCAATTTAAAATCAAAACTAACAAGTTACATTTCAGAATTTAAAGAAGATGGTTTATCAACTGACAATAAAATATTATTTTGTAATTTGTGTCAGTGTGCAGTATCATCTACACAAAAGTTCCTGGTGCAACAACACATTACAACTAGTAAACATCAGGCCAACAAACAACTAAATTCCAAGCAGAGACAATTGTTTTTAACACAACCAACAACATCGAATGTAAGATCTGAGTTTAACATCGACCTGTGCCGTTCTCTCATCTCTGCTGATATTCCTCTCTACAAACTAAAGAATAAGGTCTTCAGGGAATTCCTTGAAAAATATACTCAACATACAATCCCGGATGAGTCAACACTTAGGAAGACGTATGCTCCATCCATCTACGATGAGACAATACAGAAGATAAGAGATGAAATTAAAGATAGTTCAATTTGGGTTTCCATTGATGAGACTCCCGACAAAGAAGGTAGACTTGTTGGTAATGTAGTTATCGGTTTGTTAAGTGAACAATATTCTGAACGAATTCTTTTACATTGTGATGTTCTAGAAAAGTGCAATAACAAAACTATAGTTAAACTGTTCAACGAAGCTATGGGTATCCTGTGGCCAAAGGGTATTATGTACGATAATGTGTTATTCTTTATTAGCGATGCTGCCCCTTATATGGTCAAAGCTGGACAAGCATTATCTGTTGTATATCCTAAATTGACTCATTTTACTTGTGTGGCGCATGCATTTCATCGTGTGGCAGAAGTGGTCAGAGACAATTTCCCTAAAGTAGATTTGTTGATTTCATCAGTGAAAAAAGTATTTCTCAAAGCTCCCAGTAGAGTTAACGTGTTGAAAGAAATGTACCCTGAAATTCCATTGCCACCAAAGCCAATTTTAACTAGATGGGGTACATGGCTAGAAGCAGTTGAATATTATGCCGAACATATAGACTCTATTAACAATGTTCTCCTTGCATTGGACTCTGAAGATGCAGTCTCAATTGATACTGCGAAAACAGTTACCTGTGACATAAGTGTGAAGAATGACTTAGCTCACATTCAGCATACATTTTCATGCATCATAAAAACGCTCAAAAGTCTCCAAAATAGGCACCTTTCACTATCTGAAAGTTTTGAAATTATAAATAGTACTGTGGAACAACTGAATCGTGGTAGAGGTAAAGTTGCAGATGCAGTAAGAGCTAAGGTGGACACTGTACTTTCAAAAAACCCTGGATATGAAGAACTACAAAAGGTTGTTGCTGTGATGAGTGGTGAATCAACAGTGAAGATTAACTTGGACTTATCCCCAGCAGACATTGTGAAATTGAATTATGTACCAGTTACTTCTTGTGACGTCGAACGCTCTTTTAGTCAGTATAAATCTATCCTCAGAGACAATAGAAGAAGATTCACTTTTCAGCACTTGAAAGAAATGTTTGTAACCTATTGTTATGGTAACAGACAATAAAAATTGTGTTTTGTTGAAACTACATTGGAAGATAAGGTACGTCCATTATATTTTTTGTTTAGTTTGATTAAAATGTACCAATATTTAACGTACATAGTCATTTTTTTATAATTTTAAGTCCATATTTAATTCCATATTTTGGTAAAAATCCATATTTAATTCCATATTTTGGTAAAAATAACTACATATATATTTACATATTTCATATATTTTTAGTCCATATAAATCCGTTCCCTGCTAATCACTAACTACTCTCGAAGTATTTACCAATATATTCTCAGAACTTTACTGTTATAATCAAAATTGTTATTGTTACAACACTATTTCCTCCTTATGGGGTTGATATAGGCCTATATGCGTATCATTTTAAAATAATTTCCCCCCCCCCCCGAGAGAAGCATCAGTATGATGTGTGGTTCGTGATTCTCGGACTTCGTTATATCTATAGACGTCCCTCTTCACTTTTACAATTCATTCACAACTCAGTCACCTATACCCATAGCAAGTGCAAAGTTCTACATTGCTTTGTATTGAAAGTGATACTTGATTGTTTCTTTTAATTTCCACATAAAATTTATTTTAAATCATGGTCTGTTTTGAAAATGCGCTTGTACAGTTTTCTTGTGCTTTTTAATATAAAAAATGTATCGTGTAAATAGTGGCTATTTGAGTAGCAATCAGAACATCTAACAATCAGGATAGGAGTTGACTGACTATTATATTAGTCCAATTATGAAACTTAGGAAAACCAATAAGCAGCTAACAATGTTAAGAAAGGGAAAATTTTCAATAAAATCTATAATCGTATCTGTACAATATTATAATAGTAGTAATATTATTATAAGCGTGTAGTATTGCATTTCTGCAATGGAACATACTGAATAAAAAGAAAAAAAAAAGTAGCAAAATGAATAAGCTAAAAAAACCTATTATTATTATTATTATTATTATTATTATTATTATTATTATTATTATTAATTTATGTTATCAAGTTCATGCTATTTTGTATTACTTGCGGTTCCATAATATGGAATTTAAAATAAAATTCAAATGTTAGTCAGTCACAGAAAGAGATCAGTCAGTTACACAGCACTTTTTGGGCCATAACTCCCATTACTAATGGAGGTTCAGAGATCGTTTTTAATTTAAACAGAAGATTAAAAGTTCCTCTCCAAACAATATTTTTCAAAAATTGTATTAGGGATGACATTTCAGAGAAATCTGAGGGGAACTACGTTCACCTGAAGATATAGTTGACATTTATGTCAGTCAGAAACACACACTTTGAAAGTAAATAAATAGTATACTTTTCCTTTGAAAATAGTTTTTTTATATAGACTATATCTTAACTGTACACTCTCCTTTATCAAATCATACTTTTTAATTCCTTTTCAGTGAAGAATGGGTAGTAAATTAAGAATTATATTACAGCACTATATTAACAGCAACATAAACTTGGAAAAAGGAGATGCAGAGAAGGACAATGAAAGCTGAGGAAGGAGGAGGGAGGAAATTCTTGTGAATAATTCTTTAAATATTATTTCGGGTCACGTACAAAAGCTATCACAATTATTGATAGTATTATTAGTATTGCAGCAAAAGAAATATTTACGGTCTACGTCACCGAAACTATTATACGAAAAGGATACGCAAAGAGGGAAGAGGATGAAGAGTACTCTTACAAATAGAGGCAGTCTTCAAGTTATCGATATACAAACTTCGTCATTATCTACAATTCTACATCGAACCACAAAAGAACTGAAACTTTGCGTTCGAAGCCAAGAGAAGCTAAACTGAATGACAATGTTGGCTAACACTTCAATAAAGGAATATGATCACGATCAGTAAGCAAAACAAATAAACAAGATCTAGAATTAAAATTAACGATTACGAGGAAACGATAATTACAGCATATATGATAAAGGCGTGACATTCTAAAATGTACTGTTATTTGCGTTCGGAAACATATTCTCTCGTGAATTAGGAGAAAAATTAACCTCGCTCGTAAAAAAATTATCGACTGCACGAGGTTGGTACTAACTTCTTTTTATTCATAAATCATTACTTTTTATTCTCAAATCTTATTCCCCATTATTAGATTTAAATTTCAAGCTGATTAAAACGGATTAACTTGTGTCAATTACAATTACAATATAATACAAATACACTGATACCGACCTCAATTAAATTAAAAAAGAGCGAATCCACTCATATCTCCCATTGTTGCAGGCGTGCTGTATTAGTTTTGTTTTCAGTCCTACGTTCACTGAAAGCAGACAGGTTTATTATTCCCATGCTCACTGAAAGCTGAGAAGTTAATTGAATGTTGATAATGATAAGATAATTTTTAAAGAATGTTTCTTAAAATGTTTTGCAGACCTGACTGGTCGTTCCGCGACTCACCAAAACACCCAGTAGGTCGCGACCCATAGTTTGAGAAACTCTGAATAGGGCAAACCAGTGTTCCGTAACCGGTGTGCCTTCACAAGGTGAAAGGTGTGACGCGAATTTTTGCCTATTATTGTAAGAAATTAATAAAATTAGTCAAAATTAAATTCCTCTCTCTGCTGACATAATTAGCGCCCAGTTAGTGACATGACCAATGACATTATGAAGGATAAAATAAAGAGCAGTCAGAAGTTCTCACTTCACATCGACGAGTCCACCGATATTAGTGGTCACGCAGAACTTCTTTCCTGCATTCGGTACATTGATGGGGTTGTAATTGCAAGTAATTACTTTTTTTTTTTTGCAAAAAAACTGCCCGAGCAATCGGTGAAGAAATATTTCGTACAACTAATGAATATGTGGTCCATAATAAATTAACATGGAAGGATTGCATTAGCGTTTTAGAGATGGAGCCGCTTCTATGACAGGCCGAGTGAATGAATTCATGGCTAAAGTACGTGAAGTAGGCCTATATCATAACCACTGCCTCATTCACCACGAAGCCATTGTTTTGCCATCTGCTCTGAACATTGTGATGGACAAATTAGTAAAAATCGTGAACTTCATCCAATCGCGGTTCCTAAATATGCTGTTTTTTCTGTTTTGTGTTAGGAAATGGGATCAGAGCACACTACACTCCTCCTACATAAGAACATTGAAAATAGAACTTGTCGAAGTGCCTTTGGAAACATTTTGGTTGTCAATAAGGAATGAATACCCGGCTATCTCTGAGATGACAGTTAATATGTTATTGCCATTTTCAGATACATAATATATGTGTGAACTGGGCTTCTCGACGTTAACATTAAAATATTAAAGAGGGAGACACTCAAATCCATCGATGAAGAAATTAGGCTTGCATTGTCAACTATTCTACCACGGATCAGCCACCTGTGTTCAGCTAAGCAGGTCCAAGTATCTCTTTGAAAGTATGAATAGTTATTTACTTTGATATTAGTAATAGAAATGTCTATTTTCTACAGTGAATTAAAGTTCGTAAGTTGTTAATAAATACAAGAGTCGATATTTATAATAATAATAATAATAATACTTACTTACTTACAAATGGCTTTTAAGGAACCCGAAGGTTCATTGCCGCCCTCACATAAGCCCGCCAGCGGTCCCTATCCTGTGCAAGATTAATCCAGTCTCTATCATCATACCCCACCTCCCTCAAATCCATTTTAATATTATCCTCCCATCTACGTCTCGGCCTCCCTAAAGGTCTTTTTCCCTCCGGTCTCCCAACTAACACTCTATATGCATTTCTGGATTCGCCCATACGTACTACATGCCCTGCCCATCTCAAACGTCTGGATTTTATGTTCCTAATTATGTCAGGTGAAGAATACAATGCGTGCAGTTCTGTGTTGTGTAACTTTCTCCATTCTCCTGTAACTTCATCCCACTTAGCCCCAAATATTTTCCTAAGCACCTTATTCTCAAACACCCTGAACCTATGTTCCTCTCTCAGAGTGAGAGTCCAAGTTTCACAACCATACAGAAGAACCGGTAATATAACTGTTTTATAAATTCTAACTTTCAGATTTTTCGACAGCAGACTGGATGATAAGAGCTTCTCAACCGAATAATAACACGCATTTCCCATATTTATTCTGCGTTTAATTTCCTCCCGAGTGTCATTTATATTTGTTACTGTTGCTCCAAGATATTTGACTTTTTCCACCTTTTCGAAGGATAAATCTCCAATTTTTATATTTCCATTTCGTACAATATTCTGGTCACGAGACATAATCATATACTTTGTATTTTCGGGATTTACTTCCAAACCGATCGCTCTACTTGCTTCAAGTAAAATTTCCGTGTTTTCCCTAATCGTTTGTGTATTTTCTCCTAACATATTCACGTCATCCGCATAGACAAGAAGCTGACGTAACCCGTTCAATTCCAAACCCTGCCTGTTATCCTGAACTTTCCTAATGGCATATTCAAGCGCGAAGTTAAAAAGTAAAGGTGATAGTCCATCTCCCTGCTTTAGCCCGCAGTGAATTGGAAAAGCATCAGATAGAAACTGACCTATACGGACTCTGCTGTATGTTTCACTGAGACACATTTTAATTAATCGAACTAGTTTCTTGGGAATACCAAATTCAATAAGAATATCATATAATATTTCCCTCTTAACCGAGTCATATGCCTTTTTGAAATCTATGAATAACTGATGTACTGTACCCTTATACTCCCATTTTTTCTCCATTATCTGTCGAATACAAAAAATCTGATCAATAGTCGATCTATTACGCCGAAAACCGCACTGATGATCCCCAATAATTTCATCTACGTACGGAGTTAATCTTCTCAAAAGAATATTGGACAAAATTTTGTACGACGTCAACAAAAGTGATATTCCTCGAAAGTTACCACAGTTGGTTTTGTCCCCCTTTTTAAAAATAGGTACAATTATGGACTCCTTCCATTGTTCTGGTACAATTTCCTTTTCCCAAATAGCAAGTACAAGTTTATAAATTTCGCTATATAATGCACTTCCACCCTCTTGTATTAATTCTGCTGGAATTTGATCGATACCTGGAGACTTGTACTTTTTCAGATTTTCTATCGCAATTTCGACTTCTGAAAGTGTGGGTTCGGGTATAAATGGCTCAGCAGTTTGTATTTCAATTTCGTCCCGATCATTTCTATTTGGCCTATGTACATTTAGTACTTGCGCAAAATAGTTTTTCCATCTGTTTAGGATTGATGGAGAGTCTGCAAGCAAGTCACCATTCTCATCCTTGATCACGTTTACCCTTGGCTGATATCCGTTCTTAAATTCCTTTATACCCTTATATAAATCTCGAATGTTTTTATTCTTACTATTTGTTTCTACCTCATTCGCTTTTTCCTTCAAGTAACCTCTCTTTTTATTCCTAAGTGTACGACTTGCTTCCCGTCTTTCATTGAAATAATTATCTCTCTTCTCCTCAACTGGATCCTGTAAGAATTTCAATTTTGCCTGTTTCCTTCTTTCTACTACCATGCAACAATCTTCATCAAACCACGGTTTCTTTTTCTTAGTTTCATAATAACCTATGCTCTGCTCAGCTGCAATTTTGATACTAT
The DNA here is from genome assembly GCF_040183065.1 of Periplaneta americana. Lineage (NCBI taxonomy): Eukaryota > Metazoa > Arthropoda > Insecta > Blattodea > Blattidae > Periplaneta > Periplaneta americana. The sequence continues at coordinate 140,088,212 of NC_091124.1, read as the reverse complement.
CTCTGATATTTTCCCACACGCTATTAACATCTAATTCTTTCTCAACTTCGTCGGAACTTTCTAAAGTGGCAAACCTATTCGAAATTTCGACCTGATAATTTTGCTTAGCTTCCTCGTCCTTTAATTTCAAAATATTGAATTTAGTAATATTAACTTGCTGCTCTACTCGCTTGGCTACTGATAATCTTTCTCTTAATTCTCCAATCACCAAATAATGGTCAGAATTACAGTCTGCACCCCTGAAAGTTCGAATATCTACTATACTAGTATGTCTCCGTTTATCTATCAAGATGTGATCTATTTGGTTGTGTGTCAATCCATCTGGAGAAGTCCAAGTATATTTATGTATATCCTTATGGGGGAATGTTGTACTTTTGACAATTAAATTTTTCGATGTGGCAAAGTTGACTAATCTAACTCCATTGTCACTACTAATTGCGTGTAGGCTCTCTTTTCCAATAGTTGGTCTAAAAATATCCTCCCGTCCTACTTTAGCATTGAAATCCCCCAATAAAATTTTCATGTGATATCTAGGGAACTGATCAAAAGTATGTTCCAATTCCTCATAGAAGCTATTCTTTATATGGTCGTCTTTCTCTTCTGTAGGGGCGTGAGCATTTATAACTATGATGTCGCACCATCTACCCTTAAGTACTAAATATGATAACCTGTCACTGATAAATTCGACCTTTTTTACTGCTGATTTTATTCTTTTATGAACAAAGAATCCTGTTCCTAATTGGTGATTATTGTTTCCTTCCCCATAATACAACAAGTAATCTCCTATTTGTGATATGCCATTCCCATCTAACCTAACCTCTTGTACTCCTACGAAGTCTATTCTATATCTAGCTAGTTCTTTTGCTACTAATGTTACCCCTCCTGTTCTATAAAGACTAGTTACGTTCCAAGTGCCAAATCTCAAAACCTTATTCCTTTGCTGTGGTCGTGCCAGAGAATCAGTCCTATTCCGAGGCTTATTATAGGGATACGTAACAAGCTGTTTTTTACGGTGATGGGTTGTTAGCCCTTCGCCCAAACCCCAAGCTGGAGGACCACCCCTTATCGGCTGTCCACGACTGCTTATTCAATATATTCGCAGCTACCCTCCATATCTGGAGGCCGTCTCCTCTATCCGCAACCTGAGGACGCGCCATGCCGTGGTGATAGGGACCCACAATACATGGATAATAATAATAATAATAATAATAATAATAATAATAATAATAATAATAATAATAATAATAATAATAGTAAATTTGATTACATTACGTAATTATATTAGGAGAGCCACATCGTATATATTTTTGAGGGGCTTAACATTTTGGTGTGCCGTGTTGAATCTAGGTCTGTCTAGGGTGTGTCGTGAGTAGAAAAAGGTTGCGGAACACTGGGGTAAACCACGGTGTACTCTACTACAGCTGTAGTCGGAGGCTCTGATTTTGGCAGATGACCTCAATGACATTTCCAGTAGGCGAGCCAATGTTTTGTGAGAACTGCAAGAATGAACTGCGATAAGGCTGTGTGTTGTTGTTTATATGTTCACACTCGCCTCTTGTCATTTAGAGCCCTTTCACACGAGCGACTTTTTGCCGCCAAGGTCGACTGCCGCCGACATGCTGTTTTTCGACGGCAGAAGCAGTCGACATGGGCGGCTCTGCAGTCGACACGGGCGGTGTGTGTCGTCGGTTCCGGCGGCAGTCGAACTGCAAGAGGTGTGTCATTTTTCACTCGCATTATAGTAATGGAAAATCTTGTAACCAGATACCAGTAATTAAAAGACGAGAATGATACACCTCGCTACTTAAGAATAATTTCTTTCCGCCTAAAATTGCTTTCTGACCCACAACCTGAAGATGATAATCATCAAGGTGAACTTTAATGTATTTCTTCAGTGCCTTCTTATAACAATTCTGAACAAATTAACAGAACTAATTTAAATACAGTTACCGTAACACTTTTTAATCACTATTCATTAGTAACATATTTTTAGGTAAGTCTGGAAATTTTACACAACTTCGTTCCAAGTGGACATTTTAGGCATTGGATCATATTCAATTAAGAACTGCCCCTTGGCCAGTTTGGACATTTTAATTTTGGACTTTATGTAATTGGACATTTTCTGCGCTTTGACATTTTACATAAGTAGACGTTACCACATAATGGACATTTTCGTAATATGGGCAGTTCAGTATTGGACCATGTATCTGCTAGCCCACCCCACAGATAGAAGTCCTTTGGGCTGAAATCGGGTGAACGTGATGACATTTTAATGGCTGCAGACCATCCTATCACACTAAGCTTAAAAACCTGAACCAAGTACACATGAATATCTCTACTATAATGGGGAGGTAAGTTTTGGTATCACATATCGAAGTAAATCCAAGTATCGTATACATGCGCATTGAGTTTGCCGTCAATAAAGTAGCTACGATCAAATCACACCCGACATTTCGATTATTTATGATACCACCCTAAATGTTTGTATTTTGTTTCGTTACCAATATGGAAAACTTCGATTAGGCCTATATCTATGATACCAACCTAACTGTTTGTCTTTTCTTTTGTTACCTACCAACCTGCAAAACTTCGATTATATATGATACCAACCTAAGTGTTTGTCTTTTGTTTCGTCACCAACCTGAAAAAGTACAATTATGTACGATATTAACCTTAAACTCCACTAGTAAATTACTGGTGCCAAATTACATGCGTTGTTTTCGTGATATTACTACAACGACATTTATTTTCAAGAGTGTAAAATGACTTTTGCCCCACCCGGTATTCAGGCCTATGTGTACTTACCAATTTCATTCTTCTCCTTACTGCTGAGTTCCATGAAGTTTGTGTGAAATTTCAAACATACTTGTTCCCAAGCTTTTGTTTTTTCAAGTCGATTACTGTATTTATCACTTTGGTAATCCCATATAGCAGGCTCACTTTGTATTTCTGCGATGAATGCATCTGTATCGAAAGATTCCATCTTTAGAGCTCAGTAGTTGTCAGAACGAAACTGTCACGCAGTTGTCCAAATCAACAATCTGTGCGGCCAAAAATCGATTTTCTGACCTACTCATAAAATTAAATAATCGTGTTACTTAGGAGAACGTGATGATAGAGTAAACATAGGGAAAAACAGCCCCGCAAGCCATGCCAGTGACGGCGATTGTGGAGTAGAGTAGTATTCTTCTATTGCGATTTTAATTCAAGTAAAACGAGATGGAAACTCATTTTCAAGGTATGTACTATCATGTAAAGTGATTGGCAAGTGTTATTAATTTATGTTTTGTGGCTTACTTGAAGTCTTTTTAAGCAGTACAAAATCTCATTTTTTATTTCTAACTTTGTCCTGAGATTTAAAAAATTACTCAATTTAACTCAAACAAGCTACGTATTACTTTACTCTGAGATATTTCTGTTTCATGTTGCTATAAATTTCATTTACCTTCAGTCGCTTTCGTAGCATACTTTTCAACGTATTGTGACAGCCGTGTGAGATTCGATCTCACGACCAGCAGAAGGAAGGGCTAAGTCGGCCGTGACGGGCAGGTTGCGCGCGCATCTGCTTCCTGGGGTATGTGCTGTGGGGAGAAAGGGGAAAGAGCGACAGCGGCAGAGAGGAGAGATATCCGGATGATTCGAGAATGGATACACGCGTGGAAATCTCTAGATCGCGAACTTTCTCGTAACTATGGTTTAGTTATAAATACAAGACGCGAGTGAACTTGAGTCAGTCAGCCCGTCAGTAAGCCAATGTTGTTACAGGCAGATTTGGACAGTAAGCGAGTTAGTCTTGTGTAGCAGTGAAGCCAGCTTCGAGACCAGAGCGCGACTTGAGTTGTGTCCGTAACTGTGGAGCCTGAAGCCCGGAGTTCGAGTGCAGTGGACCGCAGTTGGGGGACCTGAGTTCGAAGTTCAGCGGATCGTCTCTGAAGGTCTGGGGTTCGAGATTCTGTGAACGCGAGTGACTGAGCTAGAAGAACTAGCCAAGACAAACGAGCTGTGAACTGAGAACTGATAGTTCTGTGCTGTAAATAGTGCTTTGTGAATATTAGTTAAGATTAACAGTTCATTGTTGTTCGTAATAGTCCAAGTAAATTGTCATTGTCGTTTGTGGCGTGCAATAATGAACGCTGTGTTGCTGTGCGGAGAGCAAATCCCATTGTTGACGGGAGTGAAATTAAATTGTAGAGAGTGAAGAGTTATTGTTGAGATAATAAAATTACATTGTTGTTCAGTATGAAAATTTACAGTAGTTTTCCTTAGTCAAACGTAATCAGAATATGTATACAAAACAAATATACTACCTGTAACTACTGCACAAAGTTTCATGAAAATATGTTAAATAGAAGAAAAGTTGTTAATTTTTCTCTAAATGCATCCCCTATAAGAGGTAGTTTCCCTTATACAAACGTAATCGCAGTTTGTACAAAACAAATATACTACCTATAACTACTGTACAGAGTTTCATAAAAATCTGCTAGATAGAAGAAAATGTACTAATTTTTCTCTGAATACACCCTCTGTAAGGGATAGTTTCTATTGTACCAACATAATCAGAGTTTGTAAACAAAACAAATATACTACCCGAAACTATTGCACAAAGTTTCATGAAAATCTGTTAAATAGGATACAAGTTATGAATTTTTCTCTAAATACACTCTCTGTAAGAGGTAGTTCTTCTTGTACCAACGTAATCGGAGTTTGTATACAAAACAAATAAATTACCCGAAACTATTGCACAAAGTTTTATGAAAATCTGTTACATAGGAGAAAAGTTATTAATTTTCTCTAGATGCACCTCATAAGGAGTAGTAAAAAAAATATGGTTTATTTAACGACACTCGCAACTGCAGAGATTATATCAGCGTCGCCGGTGTGTCGGAATTTTGTCTCGCAGGAGTTCTTTTACATGTCAGTAAATCTGACATGAGCCTGTCGCATTTAAGCACACTTAAATGAGATCCACCTGAGCCGGGATCGAACCCCCAACCTCGAGCACAGAAGGCTAACTACGCTATCGAGGCCGACATATAAGAGGTAGTTTCCCTTATAAAAATGTTACCGGAGTTTGTACACAAAACAAATATACTACCTGTAACTACTGTACAAAGTTACATGATAATCTGTTAAATAGGAGAAAAGATATTAATCATTTCCAGCTAAATGTAATGTTTTGAACCATTGCGTGTCGCCGACCTTGGCGGCTAAAAGCCGTCCGTGTGAAAGCAGAAAACGCTGCCGCCCGTCGCGGGGACCGACTGCAAGACAGCGGCTGCAGTTGGTCTGCTGTCGGGGTCAGCGCTCGTGTGTAAAGCAACCGGCGTTTTCCATTTAAATACATTACCGACTGCATCCCCGCGACAAGCCGCTAAGGTCAACTGCTTCTTGCAGTCGACCTTGGCGGCAAAAAGTCGCTCGTGTGAAAGGGTAGACTAATTAATAAACACACCACAGTACAGTCCGATTCATGGGAGTGCCGTAAATGACTTACGTTTGCCTCCTGCATTTTTAAGAGGAAAAAAGCATTGCATAACCAGAACCAAGAAATTATTGCAAATGTTCATTACTTCATGAAGCGACAGGCGAAAAATAGATATGAGTTGTGTCGAATTGTCTTCAATAATAACAAACATTCATGAAGTAGGACAATAGCCTAAGTTACGGAAGCGACAGGAATCGACACGTTGGATAAATAACCGAAAGAATAGGTACATGCTGAAATAAGAAAATACGTAATTCGATAATCTACGAGATTCGATCCGATACTGTGGGTTGAGTCTCGGCGTAGCTCAGTGGTTTGAGATCCTAGTGCGTGTAACTTGGAGTCAAGAGTTCGATACCCGGCCCCGGAGCGAATTTTTCTCAATTAATAACTTGTGGTAATTTGATAAACCAAGCAAGAAACCTCATGTTCCAAAAGTCTTAATGGAAGCAGATGAATATGAGAGCCTTAATTTAATGATTTAAATCACGCGTAGCATGTGTTTATACAAGAAATGATAATAGGTCACGAGAAAAGCCGTCGACTCGTTTCTTGTGTTTTTCAGTCTGAGCCTGATAGTTGTCGAGCTTGATGGATGAATTTTTTATACCGTAATAATTCGTACACCTGTCGCATCCGCCGTTCACCGATTTAAATCTTTATTTATTAAGACGCTCCCATTATCAACTACGTAACGCAAAAAATGTCCTTTTTCTTTGTGCCGGTCTTCTGGAAAGAAGGGCCAGGATTTAAATTATCCTTTTCGTTTTTTTGACTCGTAGACTTCAACACACAAGGAAAGAGATGGGTGAAAATTTGGTAATTTTTCGGGTATTTTTTTTGTTTTTTGTAATGAAATGAATCTATGCTGACTTTGCACTCTGACAAAGTTTTAGAATCCTACGGCAGTTGTGTCATTAATTATACCATCTTAAAAGACAGTGATCATGAAGTTATCCGTAATTTTCGTCTTGAGAACACTTCTGATACCGGTTTCAAATTTAATTTCTCGCCCATTTTTGTCCGACTCTACCATTTGAGGAATAAATTCGGACAAAATAATATCATATTCGTATTCAGTGATCCCAAAGATCTCCAGATATCAACTTTCGTCGAGATCGGACGACTTGAAATTTTTCATTCCCTTCTGCCTTTTCACTATTCCTTAGCTGGTATTTAAAAAATCGGAAAATGTTTAATCAAAATTGTTGAGAGTAACCTTCATTTTAAATGTTACGTTCTACGTCGGCTAGTTCAAAATACTTGAGTGACATTTTTAAACGGTCATCTCCTTTCTCTCTCCTCTCTGCTCTTTGGGGGATAAAAAAATCCTCAAAAGTTATCTGAATGTATTACATGAAGTTGAATTTTTTTTACATTCCTTATACATTTTAGAAACAATTCTGAGAGATGAGATTAACAGTTTAACTCACTTTTATAAAGGACCCTTTGTTTTAAATTTAAGGGCTGAATTAGTGCTGGTTCAAAAAATAAACCAGTATATTTTGATCATTATTACCTCCTATTTTACATCCCTTAATGTTCGTATTTCGTAAAACTCCGTCTTATCTTTTGACTAAGGATTAACAGAAACCTACACACAGGGTTTAAGGAAATTTAAGAAGATTAGTCAGTCCGTTGATTATAGAATAGCTTTATATATATATATATACAGTATATATATATATGTGTGTGTGTGTGTGTTTATATTTATCCAATTGATATGGTAACTGAAAAGTTCACATTAGAACAAAGAATTTTCATGTATGACACTTATATCGGTACGTCAAAACCTAATCATGTCGAGAGGTCTGCGGACAATTTCCACAGAAAATCACTGGCGTTCAAGTTCCAGACAGCGATACAGTTTGGCGATTGGTTCTTAGATTAAGAGAGACTGTTTCGCTAAACGCTAGAATTCGTAGACGAAAAAGAACGGTTTTAACGGAAGAAAAACTGGTTGAAATTGGGGTATTTTAGAACGCTCTCCAACGAAATTCCTACGACGCACAATGGGGTATTTGGCCGATTTAGGCGGCCAAAATTATTTTTTTACTTCAGTTGAGACTAAACGTGCTGTCTTACTAATTTGTTATATATTAAGCGGTACGAAATATTTTTTATGAAGAAAAATATTATTTCTACATTTTCAAACCATTTAATTATTTATTGAAATAAAAACATACGTTTAACCTATTTTATTATGACTTCAAATCTGACTCTCATTGATCAGCTGGATGGTGGTGGTGGTGGTGGTGAGAGCCAGGGTTGATCAGAAAATTTTATTTGTTATGTCAGTAGATTCTTTGACAAATCTTATTTTAATATTACGACAATAACATGGCTGAGAGCCACCGTTATAGCTCAGTCGTTTAAGGCGCTTTCCTGCCGATCCAGGATTCCCGGGTTCGATTCCCGCTTGGGCTGATTACCTGGTTGGGTTTTTTCCGAGGTTTTCCCCAATCGTAAGGCAAATGTCAGATAATCTATGGCGAATTCTCGGCCTCATCTCGCCAAATACCATCTCGCTATCACCAATTTCATCGATGCTAAATAACCTCGCAGTTGATACAGCGTCGTTAAATAACCGAGTAAAAAAAACATGGCGGAGAAGGAGTAGGGTCCTACCAGATGAACTTTTTATTTTGCTATAAATTAGTTGAAGTGGTACAAAAGAACTCTGAGAAATATTTGTAACGGAATCGTATAATTCTGAAATCTCTGTTAGGCTAATATTGAGCTTGCTGTGATTCGTCACATCCTTACTTACGGCTTTTAAGGAACCCGGAGATTTATTGCCGCCCTCACATAAGCCCGCCATCGGTCCCTATCCTGAGGAAGATTAATCTAGTCTCCACAATTATATCCCACCTCCCTCAAATTCATTTTAATATTATCCTCCCATCTACGTCTCGGCCTCTCCAAAGGTCTTTTTCCCTCCGGCCTCCAAACTAACGCACTATATGCGTTTCTGCATTCGCCCATACGTGCTACATGCCCTGCCCATCTCAAACGTCTGGATTTAATGTTCCTAATTATGTTAGGTGAAGAATACAATGCGTAACTTTCAGTGTTGTGTAACTTTCTCCATTGTCCTGTAATTTCATCCCTCTTAGTCTCAAATATTTTCCTAAGCACCTTATTCTCAAACACCCTTAACCTCCAAGTTTCACAACCATAAAGGCTTATTTTTGGGTTTCGCAACAAGTTGTTTTTTACAGTGATGGGTTGTTAGCCTTTCGCCCAAACCCCAAGCTGGAGGATCACCCCTCATCGGCTGTCCACGACTACTTATTCAATATAGGCTATTCGCAGCTACCCTCCATATCTGGAGGCCGTCTCCTCTATCCGCAACCTGAGGACCCATTTGCAAATTAATACCAATGAGTTATTTTCGACTTCACTTAAAGTTTTTGCAACTCCTTCCAAATGCGTGTAATCTTATAGTCCAATAAAATCTGCAACTTTTTCTTAGCAAAAGTAACGGTAACATCATATTACTCGTTGTCCGGATAGCAGTCCAATTTTGCCTTCTGTAACACACTGTAGCAAGGATATAAGCGTAATTTTTTATTAGTTTACATTATTATCTCATATGCTGTATTCTTAAAAGACCAGCTTGAACAAACATACCAAGTTCCTAATGTCACCTCGGTATTTCTACGCAATTCTTTTTTCTTTTGCTTCTCTCACTAAATTCCTGAAATGTCTTCGTTAGTCGTCCCATCGATTCATACTTTAGGAATCGTGAATATTCCTTGGAGTCAATCACAATTTTCTTAATGAATGTATTCTCTCTTTTTGCGTGCTATGGTCCATCTTCATTTCAATTGAGACTTAAAATTTGAACATGTACAGTTACCCTGAAAAAGAATGAGACGATTCTTGGTCGTCGGAAGTTAAAGTTCTACCGCGCGGTTCACTCGATATCGACGTAGGGATACATAACATGACAGATAGTACAAGAATTGTTACAAGGACCACAACAAGGACAAGGACCAGAATAAGGATCACGAAGAAGACTGCCATTTAAGGCCAGGATTTCACAACATAGCTCGAGTCCCAAAATATCATTGCTTCACTGTACCGAATGGCAAATGCCTGCTAAGGGATCTACATTCTGGACTGCTGCTATCACTGTCTTGTCTCGGTAGCTCATATAGTAGCGTGCCGGTTCCATTGTATAACCGACACGTCTCGTGTTCGATCCCAGGTAAAACTTTTTTTTATTGAGGTGTAATTAATTTGTTCAGAGTTCCTCGACTGTCTAATTTGTCGAAAAATATGGAATAATTTATGCCCAATTTCTGGGTCTTACAAGTGGGCTGAACCTCGTCAAAAAAAATAAATCTTACTTGGAAGTTAAAAGTATTCTTCCTCAAACAAAAATCATAAGAAACAAAAAGAGACCTGTTAACTTAAAATCTTGTCCACATGCCATCAGCTTCTATTACAGCTCTAAGTCGATCCGGCATGGATGTCACGAGATTGTGGAATAAGTTCTGATCCCCGGCGAGATCTTCCCAGGTGTCAACAACTTGATCCCACAATTCGTCTCGATTTCGAGGGCGTCGGTGGGCATAGGTGGCTATCCTTCTCTTTTTCAATTCCGCCCATAAATTTTCGATGACATTCAAATCAGGTGACTTCGGAGGCCAATTAATGATTTCGATCTCGGGTCTCCTTTGAAACCATCTTTGAATGCTTGCAGCATAGTGCACGGGATAGTTATCCTGCTGGGACAGCAATGTTCCTTCGGGAAAACGTTCTCGGGCGGAGGGAAGGAATATATTTTCCAGAATGTGCTCGTAAGTTTCCGCATTAAACCGGCCATCGATGCGTTCTATAACGCCAGGTCCATCGTAAGACATCCACCCCCAACACGATATGCTAAAGCGCCCCGATCTTTCACGTCGGTGCACATAGCGCTGATCATGTCGGGGACCATCCTCACGATAGACACGGACAGGACCTTCGTAATCACTCGAGATGGTTGTTTCGTCGGAGAAAATTACATTTCTCCAATCGAAATCCACTCGATTGGTAGCGAAGGCAAGACGGTCGACAGCTTGTGCTTCCCCCAATATTTCCATTTGCGCAGCCCTCCGGCTCCTAATACCGCGGTTCCTCAACCTGCTGATCACAGTCTGTGAAGAGCCGGGAAAGTTAGATGCTGCTCTTATTTCGTTAGCAGTCAGAAAGGGGTCCTGTCGAACTGTCTCGAATAAAAGAGCATCCTCTTCCAATGAAGAAATCCGCGGACGCCCAGGAATAGGGCGATTTTCGACCTCCCCAAAATTTTGGTAACGATGAACCCATCTCGCGGCTGTACTTCCAGGAACACCGACCAAACGGCCAGCAGATCTAGCCCCATATCCAGCCTCAACTAGAGCTATAACTCGCTGTCTCATGTCACGTCGGTTCGCCATTACGATGAGAAATGAGAGATGACGATAATACTTTAGTGTAAACAATGACTATTTAACATGATATAGAATTATTGAAATAAGAGGCATCTTGCATAGTAAGAGTTAATAAATCAACCCTAAATTAAATATCTAAATAACAGGATATAACAGGAAGTCCAATTGTTGCGAAACTAATCAAATTAAATCTAATTACATTAAATAAACAAACCCCAAGTTATGACACCACATTGCTACAGCTAAATTGTATGTTATTAACATAAGCATTGAATAGGTCCGTGGTTGTGCGTTGGACGACAAAACCAAACATCGAAAGTTCGAATCTTGCCGAGGAATGTAACTTCTTGCTTTTTATAATGTAAATCAGACTTATAACTACAATCATTCATATTTCTTACATTATTTATTAATATTTATAGCCAACATTGAATTTGTAAAGAAAAGACTTTATAAATCTCATATGGAATTTGTGATCTGTAGTGACATAAACTTAGATTATCTCTCGGAACTTTTCCGTAAAAGTAAATTAAATTCACTCCTTGAAACTGGAAACCTTATTCGTAGGATCATTTTCCCATAGCATACAAGCTGAAGTAACACAGCCATTGATAAACTTTTGTACACAGAATTAGACTGAATTCCTATTCGACAGAACCTATAATCAATGGCTTGTCTGACCATGATAAACAAATCCTATGTGTTTCCAATGTCACTGAACAATTTCAAAATATTAATTTAAAAAACTAAGAAAGGATCGTAATTGCTGTATCTAGTGATTATTTACATTTATGTCTACAAAATGAATCTTGGAAAAACATATATGATACTGGTACTACTGATATTAAGAGTAAATATATTGAATTTTTCACTTAATTTCATAATCACTTCAGTGGATGTTCTCCACTCAATGTTGTGAAAAAATTCAAAAGTTAAAACATGTAGATAACGCAGGGACTTCAAAATCTCATGTATTAAAAAGAAGAATCTATATGTAATGAGTTGCAATGTAATGATCTTCATGTTCTTAAATACTGCAAGAAGTACAGTGTAATTTATCAAAAATTTTGAAAGAGGGAAATAGAATATATTTGAGTAGAAAAGTACAAAATTCAGATAATGCAATTAAACCTATTCGTAATATTATTAAATTTAAACTTGTAGATATCCTAAGAAAGAAAATATTTTTTCATTAAAACCAATGATTATAAAGTAGAGGATCCCAAATCTACTGCAAATTCTTTTAACGTATTATAGTATATAGTACAGAAATATTATTGACAACTTAAACAGTCAAGATTTTGCAAAAGATACTGCAATTGGTTACTTAACAGATGTATTTAATAATTATTATTAATATATGTAATTAGTCAATAAGTGCAACAGTGCTTATACATTCAATCATAACATGAATAAAATTGAATGCAAACACGTAGATAAAATAGTTAAAATTAACTGCAGGGGTGAGAATGAAATAATCCAAAGCCATACATTTAACAAAAATTGTTTTTTGCGAGTGCATTTCTTACACATATGGGAAAGCTATTAATAAATTATTGTAATAATTACTCAACAAATGACATAGTCTAAGGAGTCTAAACCTTTGTAAAAGTTTGTCTATTATTATATATTTTTTAAATTTCATTTTAATTGTTAGTTTTTAATATATATGCATTTACATTGTATATATGTGTGTGTATAAATGCATTCATTAGATTAACGTTTATAATATTATAAACTTGTAATTTTGTATTGTTTGCGATCATTAACACTTAATCTCAGGACTTTGTAAAACTATATTTCAACGTGACTTAGCTATTTCAACGTTATTTAGACAAAAGAAAATTGTTGTGTAGACTAAGAAGCGAACTCGAACTCTTCTACACAACACGCAGAAGTCTTACCGTCTGAGCTATGGAAACGACATGAAAGCTTTCCTTTCTGTGCGGAGTGTCGATCTAGTCATGAAGGTCCATTGTCGATTTAACTACACGATTTATGTATATATTTATCTTTTATTTACGTAATATTATCATATTTTTTGCAGTTTTTTTATTGAATTTCGGAACGATGCTAGTAACAAACCAAATAGCCTGAATTTAAGTTACTCAGTATTCGTTATCTTGTGTATCGGTGCTCTGGTCTCCGATCATGCGCAGTGTCTTACATCTGAGACTTAGGAATATTCAATCGTCTCATCCTTTTCCAGGGAAACTGTACGCTTTTTCATTTATTTGTTCTTCTCAGTAATTTTCATAGACTAGTTGGTAATTTTTCACAAATTCTTTCATTTTTCGTTAATGTTTGGTAAACTTTGCCACTGCATCATGTTACACAACTTCTTTCGAGTCATTGTATTGACGTCCTGTTGCCCTAAAAGTCGGATAATATAAAACAGAAATAAACATAGGGTCTAGTTTATTTTCACTAATCCCTAATTCATCCCTTCAAATCTGAGTTTTTATTTTTAAATAATGTTATTTCTTTCCCCTTCATATTTTGATAGTGGGACCCTAAAGATTATTTCTTGCAACATTTATATTTTCAAAATTTGAAAAATGATTTTAGCTTCCCCTCCATTTTTCTTCACCACGCATTTGTATTTTTTTTACAAAATAATTGATAAATTAATATTTAAACATCATAATATAAACACAGTTTTATAAAATCTGTCCACTTATTGCAGAATAAACCGAAATTTTGGTGATGTGCATAATCGTGCACACAGGGTCTGAAAGGGTTAATCAAGCTATATCTTGGAAAGCCGCACGATTCCGCCGCTGATTTTTACGAAATCGTGAAGCAGAAGCCATAACCTTCCTAATGTAGTAAAAAACAGTACCGGGAAATACCCGGAAGTGAACTAATATACTCGAGGTTTTTAAAATTAGTCTATGAAAATAATGAAAAAACGATATTTTTTTTCAGAGTGGTTTGTCTTCGTCAAAATAATTACAATATCGATGAAAATATTTAAAATTTATTCACACCTACCTGCTTCATCAAAATCAGTAACTATTCACTTCAAACCTTACACGGAATAAATAATATTAATTGTAGAATGTAAGCTTACACAGACAATGCCGAGAAAAGATATGTGCACTGAAAGAGATGATCAAGTTTCGACTGTTACACGTTCTCAAGGCTTGCGCAAAGCTGTGGTAATTGAGTAGATTATTGTTCCCTGACTATTCAGCTTTGCCATGTGGCATTTTTTTCCTACCTAGAATGAGTTTTAGAAAATCGACTTTCGGCCTACTAAATAGGCCAAATACTCCACTGTGCGGCGCCTCGTCTGTCTCAAGAAATTGGCGTTTCAAAATGATCAGCCCACGCGGCAACTAAACTGTTAAAACTAAAACCGTACAAGATGAATGTAGCACACGAATTACAACCACGTAACAACATAAGTTGAGAGAATTTCTGAGTCCGGCTTTACAGAATATTAGTGATGGTACGGCTGATCCAGAGCTAATTTTCTCTGACTAGGTGTGTTTTATTTACAGTCTCACGTCTGTACACAAAACAACAGATAGGCTACTGAAGTGCGAAAAATCCCTACAGAATTCACAAAGTTCCATTAAATGATGCAAAAATTGATGTATGCTGTGCTGTCACTGCTACAAGAATAATAGGGCCCATATTTTTTTGAGACGGCAATAAATACAGAGAGGTACCGTAAACAAATACTCTCAAAATTTTTCCCGTTGTCATAACGAGAGAGAATACGGATGTTTTCAGAAAGATTCCGCCACAGCCTACACTGTTGACGATTCTTTGAACGATATAAGGAAGTTTTTCAGTGACAATTGTTTCCAAAAGTTTATGGCCCGCATGTTCGCCAGACCTTACCATGTGAGACTATTATTTGTGGCGATCTCTGAAAAACCGAGTCTATAGAAGTAACCCATACACCAGCGGTCATCAGCACAGTGCACCCTCGGGCTAGCGTTTCTTAGGTCTACCCATGGATAAGAGACTGCACTACCGTGCATTCGTGGCTGCTGGCAGGTATGCTTTCTCTGTCTCCCTTCTGCATGACGGTGGATATTGCGATACACTTCTTACCCGCTAACCATTTCAGCGAATGCTGACGATCACTGCCATACATTATTTATCGATGAACTGGAAGGCACTATAAGAACAGAAATTACCAGAATTGCTGAACAAGAACTTCTGCATGTTAATGCAAATTACATCACAAGTTACCAGGCATGTGTGAATCGAGATGGCCGCCACTTTGAGCAACTTTTATAACACAGGTCACTTCTCATTACGTAATAAATTATAATTGTTTACATGTTTTACATAATATACGTAAAAATGGGTGGAACGTTGCGAAGCGAAAATCTCGAGAACCAGGCGCAACCATGCTGTGTCAGCTCCTACGCTCCGTCGGCCGAAAGATAATCTGACCGCTCTGTAGAAAACTACTAAAATTTGTTATGTATTGTATTAAGAACGTATATAATGAAATTATCATTATTACATAACTTTGTGAGTGTACCTAGGTTTTCTATACCACGTCTGATCCGCGTCGTTATTTTATATACCCATCGCTTCAATTGCTTTATATCGTCGCTTAAGAACCAATACCGCGTAACTGACATTTTTGGTCAAAACTGTTTTTTTGCACAGATGGTACCTCCACTGTCATCTGTATGCATTGACAAGCGCGGGAATTTGATTGCATGAATGGCCTGCGTGCGAAGGAGGGGGGTACAATACCGCGTATCTGAAGTCACGAGAAGTCTGTAGGAAATACCGCGTATCTGACAACAGATAGCTGTTATGTCTACTCCCTGCGCGCCGTCAGTACGGAAGCTGGTTCTCGTTACTGCCTTGTAAAATTGTATCAACAGTGTGTAATATTCTGAGAAGATTAAAGAAGTGTTCAGTTTCAATTATTTAAAAGATAAATATAATAGAAGTATTTCACTAATGTCAATTGAATGTTAATTGAGCTGAATTCCCGCAGAATCTTATTGCAAGTTCATTCACTGAAATATAGTACATTTAATATTTTATTATATAGGCCTACAGATACAAGAAAAGAAATGGACAATGAATCAGACGAAGGTCAGTTTAGCGAGAACGATATCCTATCTGTGCTATGTTCTGCATTCAAGACGGGAGAAACTTCTTTGAACATTAACAAAGGTGTGGCATAAGAAGTATCACAGTTATTAAAGATTTATTTTTCTTCAGTTACGGAATCATTTTAATTTAAGTAGCCTAATATAAATAATCATGAATGGGCCGCTAAAATAATTTGCGCTACATTCAGTGGTCCTAAGCTTGGTCCCTTCCATTTCCTCCGGTAGGAGGAAGATCTAAATTGATGATAATATTTACTACACATGTTTTTAATCAATTTATATCACATTTATAAACACTAGTAATCTCATCTTATTCGTAGGTGTACTGCCTGATAATTCAAATGCAAAAGAAAACCGTCCTTCTGAAAATGGGTTGCTGCAGATCAGGCATTGTCCGTCCAGTGTTACCGGTAAGGTTATGATCACATTATGCAGTCTGGTATAATTTAAAGCAACACTATTAAAATAATACCGCTAGAAATAGGATAGGACAGAAACTGAAGACAATACCTCGTCAATGAAGGATCTACACTAAATTTCGGATGCGTCTTCAAATGTAGACGACCCCGAAGAATTTGTGAGTGCTACTTATTCTACATCTTTACATTCGTCAGAAAAAGGTAAAGAGAAGAATCTTCAAGCGTTTCATGGAAATGTGACAGAAAAGAGAAAAATAAATTCAAAGCCACACAAGGTTAAGTGGAAGAAAATGAAAAATAGAAAAACTTGGAATGGAAGAGGAAGCTTATCTTAGCTACAAGAGGTCGAAAGATGGCAAAGTGACACATGATACGGAAAGAGATGCAAGGAATTTGGGGCCAGAGTGTAGTTATAAAATGTGCCAAAATTCGAAAGTAAGGGCTGTAATTTAATTTCTAATGAGAGAAGACACATCTTTCAGGCATTCTGGAAAACTATGACTTAGGGACAGAGGACCGTTCACGTATCAAATCTTGTGAATTTCACTCCTACTAAAAGACCTGGCAGTACAAATTCTGAATCTAGAAGAAAGAGAACATTTGTCTACAATCTAGAAGTTGATGAGAAAAAAATTCAGGTTTGCAAAATGATGTTTCTGTGTACATTGGGAATTAAAGAATGAACTGTGCGATATTGGTTAGCTAATAGTACTGATGGCGTCCCTTCAGTAAAAAGAAGTCATGTTCTCGTGCAAAAGCACAGAAAAAAAAGCATCAGTAGCTTGTCTAAATTACCGTCACATTACTGTATGTAGAACCGATTGTGCCATAGTTTTTATGATAAGTTAGTATTCCACACTAGGGTTACTCAAGGATTACTTTTTGTGATTTCAGCATAGCCCTATAATTATTTATTGTGTTTAACGAATATTGTGCCTGAAAAGTTATCATCATTATTATATTTTTATATGATTTTCTTTTCATTATTCGCAAGTCAGTCAAGTCCAATGTCAATAATAATAATAATAATAATAATAATAATAATAATAATAATAATAATAATAATAATAATAATAATAATAATATTATTATTATTATTAATTATTTTATTATAAAATTATACTTGTGAGCAACGTTTTAGTAACAATTCTACTTATCTATTCAAATACATAGTATGAAAATAAAGTACCTAGTAACAGATTATTATTATTATTATTATTATTATTATTATTATTATTATTATTATTATTATAACAATAAACATTGAACTGTGTCTTCGTTTTTCCTTTCCCATAGTTTCAGCATTTGACTGACTAAGGCCCAATTGTATAAAACTCCCTGACTAAAGATCAACTTTGATCGAAGATCGAAAAGTAAACCGAGTTCAGACACTTCTTGTATTGTATAAAACTTTTCTGCGATCAAATTACCTTGGTTCAAATGCAATCTAAGTTCACGTGAAAATGATTTGGCAACATCGCATAAACAGGTGAAATGCGTGATGCGCGGACCATGTTATACAGGTTTGTTCAGTGTTGCCAATCTAGCGATTTTAACTCTTTTTCAACAACAATTTCTTTTAGCTTTTACATTGCTTAAATAGGGATTTAGTGACCTTTCTTTGTTGATAATGAGAAATCTAGCGACTTTACAACTACTTTTTGGCGACTTTCCGTATTACCCTCTGTTGGAGACACTGGTTTTTTTTTTTTGCAATGTAAATAATGGCGGACAATAAGAAGGTTGACTGTTCTCCAAGTTGTTATCATGTTATGGTGTTTGATACTGCTAAACATAATAAAGCTTTATAAAACGAAAATTTTCTTTTAGTAATACAGTTAATTGAACATTTATGAATGTACCTATCATATCCATTAATAATTAATGGTTGTTATAAACATAATATAATTATAGGTTATGTTATTTGATACTGCTGAACACGATAGAGCCTTATAAAATATAAGAATGTTTGTGTATTAAGGCAAGAAATTGAAAGAAATATATATAAATGTACCTAACATATCTATTAATATTAATAATAATGGATATTTTATTTGCACAATCTGTCACTCGTATATTTCAAACAGAAAAGAAATAACTGAATTTGGATCATCTAACTTAATCGGAGAAATTTCTTCAGTCAAAGTTGACTTTAGTTTGAGACAAATTAATCTCAGATTAGACTTTATACAACACAAAATTCCAAGTTCAGCTGAAACAAGGATCAATTTAACCTCTGATCTAAGATGAAATAGTTTATACAATCGGGTCTAAGAATGCAGCAATCATTGTCTGGAACGTAATCTAGTGCTGATTCAAGCTACAGCCTACCGACCTTGACCTCAAGTCAGACGGTAGGAGAACAATTCAGATAACACATTGACATATACAAGAGCACGAATAATATTTCCAGAAGGCAGTTTTCACGCAAAGAAAACGCTTGTCAACATGTATCTTGAAGCTGCTAAAGTTGTCTCACAATACCGCGTAACTAACAAAATGTAGTCAACGGCAGAGTTCCAATACCGCGTAAGTGACATGGCCAAATGTCTACAGCCATGATCATCCATTTTCACTTAGTTATAAATTAGTTAAGCTATTTCATAGCCATACACCACTTTTCAAGACTATTCCGTTATTTTTATGGTTTTTATTCAGTTTTTTCCTTCTCCTGTAAAATTTACATTTTGTCAGTTACGCGGTATTGGTTCTTAAGCGACGATATATTAAATTCTGCGACAATGTCACTTATAGTCCCGTCGCTCTTATTTCCGGCAGCCAATCACGTTGCAGGTCGGCTACATTTAAACGTGTGCATCTTGTGATTCGCTGATGAAGATAAAGAAGGCTCAATAAATACTTAATATAATCACCTGCCGTTTTGGCTCGTTCGTTGGCGTTCGCAGAAAGCACACGAGGATGTTATTTGCCGCTCAATTATTTGCTGAATTACAGTGCGTTTGATTTATTATCGTAGGAGCTACGACATGATAATGTTTGACGGTGTGGCAAATAGATCCCTCGTCCGGTAGCTCGGCAACGAAAGAACAAAAATGGCGAACGACACTACCTACCTAGACTTTATAGAGCCTTTACTTTCTATGACGTAAGCAAAGAGGAGGAGTCACGCCGGGAATAACAGCATCGCGACTATAGGATTTTGCCACGATGTCTAGCTGGGGTTTACTGTATTATTTGGACCGGTAATATTTTTTTCCAGGAATAGGGAACTTTCATTCTCTCTCTCTGTCTGTCTGTCTCTCTCTCTCTCTTTAACCGTTAGCACAATGGATCTCAGCATAGTCAAAGATGCGTAGGTAACTAGCAATTTGCGGTTGTGTATACCGGGGACAGAGCAACTAGAGGCTTCAGTGACGTCACTGCGGAAGAGCTAGCACACAGCAGAATTGTTCGTTGCATTACTGACTGAAAACGTTGACCACTTATTTTCACTGATCCAGCTGCGCTCTCACAATACAATAACTTCCGTTCAGAAAATGTTTTGCAGATGAATGATACCGTACCTGCTAGTGCGGGAGGAGGGGGTGGTCGAACCGCTTAAAAGTAAGTCTCCAACCTCTAGATCAGTGGTCGTCAGCAGTAGCTGTAATGGGTAAAGTGTAAGGAATGCAACAAAATATGCTCCGTCGTGCAGAAGGGATAGGGAGACAGCATACCTGTCAGCAGCCACGGCTGCACGCCAGTGCAATGCCTTTTCCGCGGGTAAGAGACCCTAGCCCGAGGGTGCACTGTGCTGATGACCGCTGCTCTAGATGATCTGTTCCCGGTGTACTGTACCTACCTGTTTTCTAATTCTATTTTACAGTTTTCTGAGAGAACCAATGATAACTGTTCTTCTTTCGATACAATAATACTGTACTGTACCTTGTTCAAGCTTTACGCGTTATGAAGTTATCTGTCCGAATAACTCTCTGACCGACATTCATAACCAGACTGAGTGATTAAAGATTACAGTGTACAAAAACAGTACATATTTTTTTCCGAAATTATTATAGAAGTAGTTTTTGATAACTTCCTAAAATATTGCCTTCCGTTTCCGCTTTGGGCAGATTCCACATTACGTATACGAAATAAATAACACTGTAGTGTATATTCCCATGCAAGTCTATCACCACGGCATGGCGCGTCCTCGGGTTGTGGATAGGGGAGACGACCTCCAGATATGGAGGGTAGCTGCGAATATATTTAATAAGCTGTCGCGGACAGCCGATAAGGGGTGGTCCTCCAGCTTCGGGGTTGGGCGAAGGGCTAACAACTCATCACCGCAAAAAAAAAAAAACAGCTTGTTACGATGTTACAAGTCTATATAGAATAGGAGGTGTAACATTAGTAGCAAAATAACTAGCTAGATATAGAATAGACTTTGTGGGAGCACAGGAGGTTAGGTTAGATGGGAATGGCATATCACAATTAATAAGAAATTACTTGTATTACGGGAAATAAAACAATAATCACCAATTAGGAACAGGATTCTTTGCTCATAAAAGAATAAAATCAGCACTAAAAAGGTAGAATTTATCAGTGATGAGTTATCGTATTTAATACCTAAGAGTAGATTGTGCGATATCGTAGTTATGAATGCTCATGCCCCTACAGAAGAAAAAGACGACCATATAAAAGATAGGTTCTGTGAGGAATTGGAACACACTTTTGATCAGTTATCTAGATATCACATCGAAGCTTTATTGGGGATTTCAATGCTAAAGTAGGACGGGAGGATATTTTTAAACCGACTATTGGAAAAAAGAGCCTACACGTGGCTAGTAATGATAGTGGCGTTAGGTTAGTCAACTTTGTCACATAAAAAAATTTAATTGTCAAAAGTACAACCATTTCCCCATAAGGATGTACAAAAATATACTTGGACTTCTCCAGATGAATTGACACACAACCAAATAGATCACATCTTGATAGATAAAAGGAGACATACTAGTATAGTAGACATTCGAACCTTCAGAGGGGTAGACTATAATTCTGACCATTATTTGGTAATTGGAGAATTAAGAGGAAGACTGTCAGTAGCCAAGCGAGTAGAGCAACAAGTTAATATTAGGAAATTCAATATTCCGAAATTAAAACAACATTATCAGGTCGAAATTTCAAATAGGTTTGCCGCTTTAGGAAGTTCCGAGAAAGTTGAGGAAGAATTGACCAGAGTTACTCAATAATAGACCAAGCGCCAAAATCCTGTTTCGAGATATTGACCATCGAAATAAATCAGTTTTTTATAAAACATTTTATTCAAGATGTATTATAACATTCATACTATGTATTACAAAAAAAATAGCACAAATAATATCAAAAAAGGCTAACCGATTTTTAATAAGAGACCAGCAGTTGAATTAATATTTCAAAGCAAAATAAATAAATTAATTTTATGCAATAAACGAATTTTTGCTTATAAATAGCAGCAAAATTCAGATATCGCATTCTTGATTTTTTCCTAGTTAAATTAGCCTGCCATCAACAGATTTGTGCAAATATTTAATTTTTTTTTTCAAATTGTCGGATGGTCTGTTATTGCGAAACTCCGTCCAATTAGATGTTAATGGCGTGTGGGAAAATATCAGAGACAGACTAATATCAAAATTGCAGCCGAGCACAAACTAAAAAAAAAAAAAAGAAACTGTGGTTTGATGAAGATTGTTGCACAGTAGTAGAAAGAAGGAAACAGACAAAATTGAAATTATTACAGGATCCAGTTGAGGCGTATTAAGATATTTATTTCAACGAAAGACGGGAAGCATATCGTACACTTAGGAATAAAAAGAGAGATTACTTGAAGGAAAAACTCAATGAGGTAGAAGCAAGTAGTAAGAATAAAATCATTAGATATTTATATAAGGGCATAAAGGAATTTAAGAATGGATATCAGGCAAGGCTAAAGGACGAGAATGCTGACTTGCTTGCAGATTCTCATTCAATCCTGAACTGATGGAAAAACTATTTTGAGAAACTACTAAATGTACATAGGCCAAATAGAAATGTTCGGGACGAAATTTATATAAAAACTGCTGAGCCATTTATTCCGAACTCACACTTTATGAAGTCGAAGTTGTGATATCAAAGCTGAAAAATTACAAGTCTCCAGGTATCGATCAAATTCCAGCAGAATTAATACAAGAGGGTGGAGGCGCATTATATAGCGAAATTTATAAGCTTGTACTTACTATTTGGGAAAGGAAATTGTACCAGAACAATTGAAGGAGCCCATAATTGTACCTATCTTTGAAAGGGAGGACAAGACTATAACTGTAGTAACTTTCGAGGAATATCACTTTTGTTGACGTCGTACAAAATTTTGTCCAACATTCTTTTGAGATGATTAACTCCATATGTAGGTGAAATTATTGGGGATCATTAGTGCGGTTTTAGGTGCAATAGATCGACTATTAATGAATTTAAATACTATTGTAGTCACAATCATGCCATAGTATGAAAGAAAAAATTGACAACCTCGAGCGGGAATCGAAC
This sequence comes from Periplaneta americana, assembly GCF_040183065.1. Taxonomy (NCBI): domain Eukaryota; kingdom Metazoa; phylum Arthropoda; class Insecta; order Blattodea; family Blattidae; genus Periplaneta; species Periplaneta americana. The sequence continues at coordinate 140,065,291 of NC_091124.1, read as the reverse complement.
CTGCGACTTCCTGTTCTCCGGTCAGGCGCTCTATCACTGAGCTATCGAGTTCGTCTCACCCCAGATGCTTGGAATTATCCTTTCATACTGGCGACTCTGTTATAGAGTACTGTCCATAGCGTCTGATCTAGTCAGCACTGCTTATGGGTTGAAAGAAACTTTACACAAGTAATCTTCATACCCATAGCTCAGTGGTAGAGCACCTGACCGGAGAACAGGAAGTCGCAGGTTCGATTCCCGCTCGAGGTTGTGAAATTTTTCTTTCATACTATGGCATGATTGTGACTATAATAGTATTTAAATTCATTAATATGTCACATCAACGGACGTGTATACGTCACCAAACATCGTAAGATGAAGATTAGATCGACTATTGACCAGATTTCTTGTATTCTACAGATATTCGAGAAAAAATAGGAGTATAAAGTTACAGTACATCAGTTACTCATAGATTTCAAAAAGAGATATGACTCGGTTAAGAGAGAAGTTTTATACAATATTCCTATTGAACCTGGTATTCCCAAGAAACTAGTTCGATTAGTTAAAATGTGTCTCAGTGAATATTAATGAATATTAATAATAATTTCAATATATATATAGTGGGTTATTTTACGACGCTGTATCAACATCTCAAGTTATTTAGCATCTGAATGAAATGAAGGTGATAATGCCTGTGAAATGAGACCGGGGTCCAGTAGCGATAGTTACCCAGCGTTTGCTCATAATGGGTTGAGGGAAAACCCCGGAAAAACCTCAACCAGGTAACTTGTCCCCATCTGGTTTCGCGGCCAGACGCGCTAACCGTTACAGCACAGGTGTGAACTTTCATGATATATGAATAGTGGCACAGAAGTAAATAAATTATGGTATTTCCTATTAAATGAGTGACTGTGAATAACATTACTACAAAGAAATTGTGATTTTGTAAGCAGTACACAATTTGCGATCATATACAGAATGTTGCATCAGAAAACCGACAAGCTTTGCCAGCGTGTTCGAATAATCATTTGTAAGAGTTCAGAACACACGATGTGTTGATTACGATTGTTCTAAAGTCTAAACCATGGATTGGAATACCAATACGCTACAGGTAGCTATCGTAAGGGAAAAACCACATGAAATGCCCAATATGACTCGTCAGTTTCGTCAGTTTTTGATGTTTTGTTTCCGATATGTACCGAGACAGGGTGCATCAGTGTAACAGATAATATAATCGTGATAGACCTCGATGTCTGCATTCAGTTTGTGTCAGTGAGGCGTGAGTGAAAATGTGGTGAAGAAGCTGTACACGAACAGCAAGTCGGCATTTTCCTCGTTTCAATACATCCTAGGCATTTTACTGAAGACTGATGTTATATTTGTTATAGCCCATTACGTCAATTACACTCAAGGCTTTTTAACTTTTTAACTTTACCCAGGTTGCATCAGTATGTATTGACCAATCAGAACGCAGTCCCCGTGTGACGTATGAGGTTTCCTGGCACACGGCGACTATCATTTGATAATATTATGTTGTGCCGAGAAATGTTGAAATAAATTGAAAATGATGCAAAATATCACTCGTGAAACGTTAAAATACATATATAATATATAGAAAATACTTATATATTATGAATTTGTGTTGTTCACTGTTTATTTTTCAATTGATAGTGGTAATAGCCAACATCTGTATCTGCAGGAAGTTTTTGTTTTTTCCCAATTTTATTCTTGTTATACCTCATTTAATTCACGAGTCAGAGTTTTACGGTGGTTTCACCATGATGGAATGGTATAACCATGTTCTGCCTATATTGCGTGTGAGCGTGTGCAATTTTATTATGAAGCTGCGGAAATTTATTTTTTAGTTTAAAGAAAACATAACCTATAGGCATAACACAAATACAATGTATGTAGTGATCAGCTCGTATGATAGTTAAGGAAACCCTGAAATTAAATATAAAGTAGTGCAAATTATAACGTGTGATGTGATATTTATACGTAGTTATAAAATACTTACGAGTGCATACGTATGTTTGCTCTGTCTAGTTTTCACTGTGGTTTCGGAAATGTGCGTAGGAATATCTTTGATTCAGGCCTATAGGAATATATTCAGCTGTCCTTTTTAGTATATTTTTGCCAACCTGAAATTCAGTGATATCACGAAATTCAAGAAAGTGGTCTTCAATTTATAATGTTGTAATATAATATGAACATTAATTTTTCAAACGGTTTCTTCTACTCTGTCGTACAAAAATGCTTGTTTAACTACCATAGTACTTAAAAATAATACATTGAAATGGGGTCCCGCAGGGGAGTGTCTTGAGGTCTCTTCTATTCTTGGCTTTTGTGAATGATCTGCCAGTTAATATCTTGTCTAGGGTTCGCATATTCGCGGATGATTGTATGGTATACAGGGAAATAAAAAGTTATGAAGATACTACCCTTCTCCAGAATGACCTCTATAGAATAAACGATTGGGCAATAGCCAACAAAATGAAAATAAATTCTCTAAAGAGCAAAGCCATCAGCTTTACAAGGAAAATAAATAAAATAGTCGCATCGTATACGTTAGGGGGTGAAACCATTCCGGAAGTTAACAAATGTAAATACCTCGGAATAACATTTAGCAGCGATCTCGGTTGGGGGGGACACGTTACAGACAGAGCGTTGATGAGGGTACTAAGAAAAGGTTCTGATAAATCCAAAGAGATTGCATATAAATCACTAGTATGTCCAGTAATGGAATATGGTATTGCATGTTGGGATCCTTACAGATTAGAACATATTAAGACACTGGAAAAGATTAAAAAAACGGGCTCTCAAGTGTTGTCGGAAAACTTCACCATTAAAATGGGACACACTCGCGGATAGGAGAACGCGAATTCGATTATGCGCACTGTTCAAAACATACAGAGGTGAGCCTGCCTGGAGAGAAATAAAAAATAGGTTGCAACCGCCAAATTACTCTTCAAGGAACGACCATTTATATAAATTGGGGGAAAGAAGGCAGAGGACGGACACTGGAAAGTTTTCTTTTCTCAATCGTACTATCAGGGACTGGAATGCTTTACCTGCAGACTTACTAAAGACTTTACCAACAACCAAAAATGTATTTAAAAATAGGCTTAAGGACCTTACTAATAGACGGTAATTACAGTATACACAGTATTTAAAGGGTGTAAATGATATGTTGTATCAGTGAAGAATTATGTTCTGTCAGTGAAGTGTGTTGTATCAGCGAAGAAGTATGTCGTGTCAGTGAAGTGTGTTGTGTAAGTGAAACGTGTTCCTGTCAGTGAAGCTTTATAGTTTATAGTAGCAGTGCAAAGTATTTGAACAGTGAAATGTTTTTGAAGTGTTAGTGAAATCAGGATAGAATCAGTGAAATGTGTCGTAGTTCCAGTGCAGTGAGTGAGTTGACAGCGAAATGAGTGTAATGTTGAAAGGTACTTGTGCAAATATTAACATATCATACTCGTGGGTTTTAGTTCGATCTTAGTTTTAAGATACAAATTAGATTTATTTCAAATGTTATTTTAAGTGATCGTTTCATTTAATTTAGGATATTCCCTGTTGTTGTTGTTGTTGTTGTTATTGTTGTTGTTGTTATTATTATTAGTAGTAGTAGTAGTAGTAGTAGTAGTAGTAGTAGTAGTAGTAGTAGTAGTAGTAGTAGTAGTATTAATTGTTAGTATTATTAATTGTATTTTTAATTAATAAGTTTATTATTGTCAGTATTGAGTGTAATTAGTTACCATTGCCACCGGGTATATACCCATTGCAGTGTGAATAAATACATATATATATATATATATAAGTGAATTACTTACTTGTTAATTAATTATTTTCTTGTACTTTTTATTCATCTGTCTCGTTTCTGCATTATCCGGCACTCCTAACCTCTTCCTATTGTGTGCTTCAGTGGTGGAATTTAGATATTTTATCCTGACGAAGAAGATAGTTTTCACAGCTGTTACAAGTACCTCTGAAGGGATATGTTGTAGGCCTACACTTGAAGCTACGAAGTCTGTGGTCCTTTTTAAAACATTTTTCCCCCGTTGAACATTGTCTTTAAGAAATAAGTTGAATGAGGACACAGTATTTTTGAATTCTTGTAGCCAGGTTTCAGAAGGTGAAGAAAGGCCTCCGCGAGCCCCTACAGCCAAGGCTGCGCAGAAGCTTAGGGTAGGGACAAATTGAAGCTTGCGTCCGCCGCCATGCTTTGGGAGAAGCACCGGCTAGCAGACGGCTGCACTATACAATGCTGAATGTTTAATATATATGTTTGGTGTTTGTTATAAATCAATCTGAATGGATAAATGAAAAAATAATCCTATTAACATTTAAAGCGACCACGTTATGGACATAATCAACCTTAGTTATCGTTAATTTGACATGAAACGAAAGAAGACTGTAGCAATTTTATACCGCAACCAAAAATGTTGTATAGTTATTTGACAACATATAGAGAGAACAGAAATACAAATGCATATTGTAGTAATAGTTCAGATGAAAAGAAAATTATTAGTATTAGCTATTATTAACAAAACACTGCCTGTGTAAGACCTTATATTAGGCCTATATTGCAAACGAATGTTTGCTTTGATGTGGACGAGAAACGAACAATTATTATGATTTATCCGCTTCCTTATTGCATAATATATTCCTGTAAAATAAAAATACATACCTAATGTTTTAGTTTGAAATATAAGTAGGGCTACCATGCATCAGCTTATTATCACAACTGTATGATAGTATGAAATAAACGTCACATACATGAATTAGTCATTTAATGGAACTCAGGCCTAGTGTACAGAACATCTTGCCTATTGATTCATTATTATTATTACTATTATTATTATTATTATTATTATTATTATTATTATTATTATTATTATTATTATTATTATTGACTCCGTTCAATCGAATCGAACCCGCGTCCGAGCGCGACTCCGGATCGGCAGACCTTAGCCCATTGAGCTACGTCAGTAGCTCTTTATGTACTTCTATGGTCAGTTTAACAAGTTTAAAATATGATTCTCGGAAGGAATCTGAGATCCATTTTCTAAAATATATTCCTATAAGTGTGGAAAGATTGTACAAGTGTTCTATTGTTAGATCACATTGTTTTCACACGATGTAAGAATATGCCATTGAACTGTCAACACCTGTATAATCGCTCTTTCACTTAAGCGGCATATTTCTATAATCTCAGATGATGGTATGACAAGACTCCCATTATTATTTCGTTAAAAAATAAGAGATTTTGTTTACTGCTGGCACGTACCATAAATTGAGTCTTTGGATTTATTACGGCATATTTTTTTTAATGATTTAACAACTAAGCCAGCAATGAATACAATCACATTTTCATAATATTGTGTCATTGAGAATGATGTAAGAATCAGGGAATTGCAATCAATGTCTGCAGTTGAAAGTTCTAAAGAATCATATCGCCTCAGATTCTCAAAACACTGAGGGTTATTATTACATTGCCTTAGGCGTTTGGATAATGCCATTGGGTATATAGGCATTTTTAGCCGACATTCCTCTCTTTGTAATATAATTTAAATAAATTATTTACGTATTTTCTGACGTATATAAAGTAACATAAGTGAAAATATCCCATGTATTCGGTTCATAGGAAATATAAATAAATTAATAAGTCTATTTATGAACGATAAAAAGGCGTTTATATTTAAAGCAATGCTTAGTTACAACATTTAGATTTACTTCTGTTATTTTATATTACACGTTAGAAAATATGTAAATAAGTTTACTTATATTACAGTGAAGGAGGATGTTCGCTAAGAAAACGCTTATATACCCAATTGTATTTTCTAAACTCTGAATGCTTTATAGAAACAATCATTCGTGCTCCCCAAACATGGCGTCGCGCGAACCTGCGCGAGAGGTTTCAAATTTGTACACGACACCAGCGCCAATTGTGTGTCTAGATATATAACTACAATGTCTTTGGGCCTCCGTATGAAAGATGTCTAACCCAGGATGGAGCTGTGTAATTATGTTCTGTGTGTATTTTGTGCGTGAAGTTTCCCAGATACGGATATATATCTTTAAACTTCTTGCCAATGTAACCTGCAATATATTCTAAACCATCATCTTCATTCTGTTGTACAATTTCAGCATGGGAAATTCGTTCATTTTCAAGATCTGTAATGTGTAGTTCAGCAGGCAGACAGCTTGATTCAGGTATGGTTATTTGAGCTTTGTTTAGAGCTTTCGCTACTATAAATTCATCCTGGTCAGCATCAGTTGTATTTGTTTGCCTCTGAATAACTCCAGGGTTCTTACCTAAGATAATCATTCTTATTCTGTATAGACAGTCCAATGGAGACGGATGATCATGTAGTCCACCTCGAGTCCGGATTTGAGAAAAGAAATTTTCTACCAGATCTTGGTTTAGTCTGTGTGTTAAAATGTATTTGATGTTGTGCTTTTCAACCATATCTTGAAACAAGAGGCGAAGGGATTTAATGGAAACAATTACATCTTTCTGAAAGGCCTGTAAACTATTCTTTCCAGTGCAGAGTGAGGTGGACATGACTGTTTCCATTTTATTTAAAATTATATTTTGCTGCTCTGGATATGTTCCATAGGGCATTTTAGTTGGAACTGAATGGTTAGGGGTATAAGAATTAAATATGTCATGCCATTCATTTACCAGTTCTATGAAGGCTCCTGTTACTTCAGCTAAATTTTTGTCAGGTTCAGGTTTGTAATGTTTCAAAGCAGTGGCTGTAGTGTGAGAGAGTAACTGTGCAGCTAACAGAACATTTTGCCTTTTAGTTTTTTCACATTTCACATGGCTGGCAGTTAATTTGTGGCATGAAGTTATTTCTGTGGCAGTACTTTTGATCAATTCTGCCACAGAAACACTACTGATTTGTTCTCCATTTTCCAAAATAAATCCGTTGTCTAGGAACCAGTTACGAATCAACTTTAAAAGATGGGGGGCATCAGCAAAAAAGTAGATGGGTTCCTGTGAGACGGGATGCCTGTAGATTGTATTCTGAATTGATATTGACAGCCCCCTCCAGAGACCCATATTCCCTCCACCACAGTCACTAACACAGGCAACTACTTTATAACCAATATTATTTAATTTAATGATAATATCATCCAGTATGACCTGAGTGATTTAGCAATCAAAGCCAATATATATTGCCTGCTTCCATTTCGCAAAAAGCCCACTAGCCATTACAATCTGGAGATAAGAATGAGGTCCCACAACTTCATCATTTTTCTGGTCATATTGGAGAGTACTGGCTATTTTCATTTCGTCATAGGATAGAACTGTTGTTTTTTCAAAATAATTCATATTCTGCCCTGCAACATCCATTATTTGTATGACATCAGGCAAAACACCTTGTCGCAGTGACAGATTTGAAGCCCACCTTTGAAGCGATGAAATTCCAGGTAAGGGAATATTCATTTGTTCTCTAAGCTATATGTAACACCTTTTAGTAAGGTATCTAATAGTGAAAGCATTAGAAATGTCATCAGGTGACCATTTCACATGTTTTTTTGTTCATGATTATGTCTATTTGATTTTTACTAAAAACCCCTGAAAGTACTTTCTGAATTTTGTGATTTAATGCAAGAACTTTCTTCTCATCCATTTCAGCACATATTTAATTTTTTTTTCCAATTGGCTAATCTGTTTTTTATATCCTTCAACTTCATATCTACTTTGTAAACATTGCTCTTTGAGTTTCTTATTTTCCTCTAGAACTGTGTTATAATTTTTAAGTAGAATTTCATACCTCGCTTCCTCATTCTGCGGCTCAGGTTCTGGTACTGACTCAACCACTTCATTAATTTCAGCATCCTCTTCTAACATATTGTGAACAATAGTTTTTAGATGTCTCTTCTCCATTCTTATATTTAGAGGTGATACTGTATTCTGAGACTGTTCTGGTGTTAAATTTAATGTTGGAACAGCTGAAAGTAACACAGAATTAATAATTATAATTAATAATAATAAAGATAATGATAATAATAATAATAATAATAATAATAATAATAATAATAATGCCTATCATAATAAGAGTATAAATAATCAGTTATGAGATAATTTATAGGCAGAGCTTGATAAACGGGACTTTATAATAAACAGGAATATTCAAAATTCATAAGTAGTAAAGGGAGAACACAAGTTATAGATGATAACTTTCTTCACAACAGACATAATACTTGATTTTTTTTTAATTTCTTTACACAAATTTTAAACGTAATTAAATTATTAGCCTTACCAGTTGGTTTTAAAATCCTTGGTCTTTTTACTTGAATACCAAGTAATGAAGCCCTGAAATCCAATTCAAAATCTTCCTCTTTAAAATGTAGTGAGCATATTCTGCTGGTATCAGAGTTAAATTTATCTTGCCTTTTGCACGCTATTATCCATTGTTTCCTGATGTCTTCTCTTTTAGGTAAAAAAAAAAAAAACATTTTCACCTTTGCTTTTGTGGTAAAAGCTTTTGCAGATAGCAACAGCACATCTTTGGTCTGGCATGGCTGAAAATGGACTAGGACATTAGGAGGGAACAATACTATGTATCATTTTCGGTATTATTGTTATACATATTATTTTATTAAATACATGGTGTACAAAATTATTGAAATTTAAAAATAATTAATTTACTAATTTTTCCATAACATAACAGCGATAAAATAATAATGGTATTAGATTGAAATAGTATAAATTAACATCGCGCGGGAACGTAAGTTTAATGTTTCCAAACGAGCCGTAATTCATTTAACATTAGTTTAAATCATTTATAACCCAGGACTTCAAGCAATTATTCAATATTTATAAGGTCAAAACATTTATGCTATTAAGCAATTCAAAAAGATCACTCAGAACACATTTAAATGACGCTATACGCGGGAAACGTGTGACGTCATTGACGATCCCCGCTCCCCGCTCCCCTCAATAACCCTCGTCATCAAACTCCATTTTGAGGCAACCTGCCTAATTTGGAGTCAGGCCAAAAGGGAAACATTCAAGGAGGAAGGTTCGGTCCGGTGCTGTGGATTGAATTCGGCGTAGCTCAGTGGTCAGAGCGCTTGGTATGTAGAACCAAGGACCCGGGTTCGATCCCCGGCGCCGGAGCGAATTTTTCTCCTCAAATATTAATTGTCAATATTACAGATATTATTCTGTAGGACAAATTAATAAAATATCTTTAATAACCTGTAGAGAGTTAAAAAGCCTTGAATTACACTCACAAATGCATCATCTGATTTCAAGTTTTTTTTTTTTTTTTTTTTTTTTTTTTCGCTGTTATATATACTCGCTTTAGCATCTTTGGTCATATTGCGAGTTAATCTTTGGTTGAAATCCGAAGGCTTGTGTACTATTGTTGAGGCTGGTTCTATTGTTGTGAACTAGATGGCGACTGTACTGTATATGTATTACTGATTTGTTATGAATATGATTTCCGTGATGAATGAGTCCCAGGGATGTTGTGGCCCGAATTTCCCGACATTTGCCTTACAGTTGAGGGAAAACCGTGAAAAACCTCAACCAGGAAATTCAACCCGACCAGGAATCGATCCCGAGCCCTCTGCGTAAGAGACCAGCATGCTGACCCTTACACCACAGAGGTGGTCTATTTCAAGATATTATGTGTGTCATTTCGGATAACAATGAAGTAAATCAAAACGTGTTTTCAATATTAAGCAAGGCATCTGAAAGCGATTGTACATTATTCATGCCCGAAATTGACCATGACTTTTATTTTATATACGATACTGTCCACTTGTTGAAAGACATAAGAAATAATTTTTTGGATACATACAAAAGATTCATTATCAATGCAGAAGGCAGATGTATCAAGAAAACTGAAAACTTACTTACTTACAAATGGCTTTTAAGCAACCCGAAGGCTCATTTCCCGCCCTCACATAAGCCCGACATCGGTCCCTATCCTCTGCAAGATTAATCCACTCTCTATCATCATATCCCACCTGTCTCAAATCCATTTTAATATTATCCTCCCATCTACGTCTCGGCCTCCCCAAAAGTCTTTTTCCCTCCGCCCTCCCAACTAACACTCTATATGCATTTCTGGATTCGCCTACACGTGCTACATGCCCTGCTCATCTCAAACGTCTGGATTTAATGTTACTAATTATGTCAGGTGAAGAATACGATGCGTGCAGTTTTGCGTTGTCCTCCATTCTTCTATAACTTCATCCCTCTTAGCCCCAAATATTTTTCTAAGAACCTTATTCTCAAATACCCGTAATCTCTATTCCTCTCTCAAAGTGAGAGTCCAAGTTTCACAACCATAAAGAATAACCGGTAATATAACTGTTTTATAAATTCTAACTTTCATATTTTTTAACAGTAGACTAGATGACAAAAGCTTCTCAATCGAATAATAACAGGCATTTCCCATATTTATTCTGCGTTTAATATTCGCCCGAGTGTCATTTATATTTGTTACTGTTGCTCAAAGGTATTTGACTTTTTCCACCTCTTCGAAGGATAAATCTCCAATTTTTATATTTACATTTCGTACAATATTCTGGTCACGAGACATAATCATATACTTTGTCTTTTCGGGATTTATTTCCAAACCTATCACTTTACTTGCTTCAAGTAAAATGCCCGTGTTTTCCCTAATCGTTCACGTCATCCGCATAGACAAGAAGCTTATGTAACCCGTTCAATTCCAAACCCTGTCTGTTATCCTGAACTTTCCTAATGGCATATTCTAGAGCGAAGTTAAAAAGTAAAGGAGATAGTGTATCTCCTTGCTTTAGCCCACAGTGAATTGGAAAAGCATCAGATAGAAACTGGCCTATACGGACTCTGCTGTACGTTTCACTGAGACACATTTTAATTAATCGAACTAGTTTCTTGGGAATACCAAATTCAATAAGAATATCATATAATACTTCTCTCTTAACCGAGACATATGCCTTTTTGAAATCTATGAATAACTTATGTACTGTACCCTTATACTCCCATTTTTCTCCAATATCTGTCGAATACAAAAAATTTGATCAATAGTCGATCTATTACGCTTAAAATCGCACTGATGATCTCCAATAATTTTATCTACGTACGAAGTTAATCTTCTCAAAAGAATATTGGACAAAGTTTTGTACGACGTCAACAAAAGTGATATTCCTCGAAAGTTACCACAGTTAGTCTTGCCCCCTTCTTAAAAATATGTTCAATTGTCAGTACACTGGAAAGTAACCTCAAAGTTAGTGGATGATTTTGTAATTGTCATTACTGTATGCCTATTATATTAGTTACGCTTTTTTTTGGAATAGTGTAGATTAACACTGGTATTACTTTTATTAACGATACTGTGTACTTTCACCTATTTATTTTGTGTCTGTATGTGAACGGAATGCTGCTAGTAGTACTCTGAACGGAATGCGATCGGTTGATTCAGCTAGGACTCGTGACGTCACGCTCTTCGTGAAAATATGGAGAAGCCTTCTCGCCAACGAGTTAGATACTATAGAGAGGCCAAAGACCTCAGAAAGTTGAAGACAATTGAACATTGGTCCGCCATGTTTCGGTTAGTCAAAACAAAGAGGCGTGGCTCGGATGTTGTAGGAAATGACTGTGATGAAGTTAGTATTATTATGAATTGAGTTACATATTAAGACTATGTTAATAAGTAAAAACTAAAATACACACAAAACTTTACGTTTTATAACAGCTGTAGGCCTATGTTTTATTAGTTTCACTAAATATAGCCCAGATATTAAATGACAAGCTATAATCGATGCAACCAAAGCAAAGCACCTAAAGACGGATGAATTTAATCGGCAGAAGAAAAATAGATAATTTTTTGACTTCGTCACAAATTTAATTACCTTACAGCTAATCTAACCTAATATGAAATTATGTAATTCAGTGCTCACCAGGTGATTTCAAGAGAGACGACTTATGTAACTAATAGGAGTAAAATATAGGAAAGGTAGTGGCGAAAATTAAAAAAAAAAATCCAGTAATTAAGTTATTGAGAAAAATTCATTTGAAATTGATAATTAATACAGAGAACTTTTGAAAACTGCGATTATTAAAACTACAAATAACCTCTTAGCATGCCACATAATAATTAAAGAATGACACTAATAGAAAGTTACTCATGATCATAACTCACCACATTTATTGAAACGATAAGATACGATTAACATTGTTATCAAAAACAACAGGAGCCACAGCTAGTTACACTTCTTTTCGCGTGATGGAGAAATCGTGTAGTCTAATATAATTTGAAACAAATATTGTCGCGTGATGGAGACATCGTGTAGTCTAATATAATTTGAAACAAACATTGATCTCACACGTGTCTCGCAACTAGGCAGAGACTTTTGCAGAATGAAACTGTTCTTACATTATTTTGAACAATAATGACAAATTGTGTGTGATGCAAGTGCTAACTTTCCTCTTTGTTAACAAAAAGAGCCCTACGCATTAATAAAACGAAAATTGGAGTAGGCCCTATAAACACAATAAATACTAAACTCTTCATGGTACAAACTTATTAATACAGATATTTCGCTTATGCTCAGTCTGTCTTATCTTATAATTCTCTGCGGCAATGATACCTGTATTGAGAGGGTTTAATTATCCAGCAACGAATATTATGATTTACGGTACATTTCATTGAAATCCGAGGGAATGAGACATTTTTGAAAATTTTAAAGTCTTAATTATTACTTTTTCATTTATAAATCAGCTTTTTACAAAACCTATAGCGAAATGTTTAAATTAAATATTGATGTATCTGAAAAATATAATAATTTATTTTATTTTACCTGGCAGAGTTAAGGCCTGCTCTTCCACTGACCCAAGTCTACAATTAATACAAATACATAATAATAATAATAATAATAATAATAATAATAATAATAATAATAATAATAATAATAATAGATATGTTGTGAAATATTATTATTGAAACTGTATCATACAAGAATATGAAATAAAGTATTCATTGGAAACTACGGAACACCTTATTATTCAAAGTCTCCCGTTGTTTCCGTTTGGTACATTGCAACCAAATTACTACTTGACATAATTTCATATTTGTAATAAGTTTAAGGTGTTTTGTTGCTTCTGTTTGTGCAATTGTATGCTGCACACACAGCCGGCATTATTCCAGCATTAAAAATTCTTTTAAACCAAGCTTACAATGTCAACACATGTACCAACTCGTTGCAGTGTACCTTTGATAAGCACTCCTTGCGGAGGCTGGCGGTACTATAGACCGCCATGTTTTTTAGGGAACGATCCATAGTACTGTTGGCCTTCGCAGGGAGCGCTTATCAGAGGGACACCAGCGCCAATTGTGTGTCTAGATATATAACTACAAAGTCTTTGGGCGTGACGAAGGGAGAGGGGGAAGTAAAGCAGCTGGTGACTGAGGGGAGAAATCCAGAGAATTCGAGAGGCGCCATCTTCTGGGCAACTGTAGAAATTTCCAGCATCGTACTTTCTCGAAACTATGGTTTAGTTATAAATAAGGGATGCAAGTGAGCTGAGAGTGAGTTAGTTGCAGTTGCAGTCGTTGCTAGTTTTTGGTCAGCACCCAGTCAGTGTAGTAGTGAAGCCAGCTTCGAGACCGGAGTTCGACTTGTGTGAGTGTGTCCGCAGCTGTGTGAGTGCAGTGCACCGCAGTTGGGGGACCTGAGTTCGAAATTCAGTAGACTGTCTCTGAAGGTCTGGGGTTCGAGATACTGTGAACTCAAGTGACTGAGCTAGAAGAACTAGCCAAGGCAAAAAGGCAAACGAACTGAGAGCTGACAGTTCTGTGTTGTAAATAGTGCTTTGTGAACATTAAGATTAGCAGTACATTATTGTTCTCAATAATCCAAGTAAACTGTCATTGTCGTCTGTGGAGTGCAATAACGAATACTGTGTTGTTGTGTGGAGTGGAAATCCCATTGTTGACGAGAGTGTTTACATTGAATTATAGAAAGTGATTATTGTTCTTTTGGATAAAAGTCTCATTATTGTATTGTATTAAAGTTACAATATTATACTAAATCTTATTTTATACACAGAATACAAATACAATATAAACTCGCAATAAGTCATTTTTCAACATGAAGACTAATATTCTGAGAGATTTATACCGGTTTTTTTAGAAATCAAGAGATTGTTATTTCCACAACGCATAACATACTAATTGGCAACGTGATTATACAGTTAGCATTTCGCAGTAACATATTTTCGGACATGAACAACAATATTTTGAAAGACGTATATTTTAGAATTAATACAGTGTTATTTCTAGTCGCCTTACGTACATTCACATGTTACATTAGCAATATGGCAAAAGTATCATCGAATTGCTTTTTATGTATGTAAAATCTTTTTTTTTTTTTCCTACTTCTTTGTATAAAATATAGTTGAGAATATTGAAACACGGAGTTTTTAAGTTAATGTCTGCAACTTTGAGCGACTGTCCTTGAACTTAATTTTAATATGGCCATTACAACTGCTAGTCGCACTGAAATTGCTGTTACTTATAATCGAAAGGTATGTTAGTAGGTATCATAGGAATGCGTGGGATAAAAACTTCTTCTACGTTCGTTTCGCCAGTTAATATTGTCATTTCTTACGTTCTGAATGAGTTTTTTCACACAAATTCTTGTTCCATTGCATAATTTTGGCGGGTCAATATTTTGCAATAGTACTATTGATGATTCAATATTAAGTATTACATTATATAGTAACAATCCTTGTGGTTTCAAAGAATTCAAGAATTCAGTTGGATAAAACACAGTCTGCTCACTATCTACAACTGCGTAAATATACTTATTGCATGAATTATCTAGCCTTCATGATGTGTATCAACAACGTTATTTAATTTCGTGTTATAATTTCCATGGTCTCTTGAAAGTCGATGTTGAATACAACAGACAATAATAAAGAACAATTGACTATAGAAGATTGCATTTTAGTATTATACATGAATGTTTGATCGTATTTATTTTTATTTTTTACTTTTTTAATTAATTTAACGTCCATTTTAACAATTTTAATATACCCTAAGTTCTTCTCCTGGTTATGAAGGTTAAATGTGCAAACTTTGGCACATATTGGCCAAAGCGTGTAGATTTGTATTGAGAACATACATACATACATACATACATACATACATACATACATACATACATACCCACATTCACTTTTATATGTTAAGATTTAGTACGTATATTATAAACACACATGAATATAATCCGTATAAAGAAGGTTGTTAAATAAATATTAATGAGAGTGTTGTCCAAGGCCGCCTTAAATAAATGCATAGTCATTTGTTTTATCTTTATTACTCGTATATTAATCTGAAACGGCAATGATATAAAAAGCAATGTTGTTTTAAAACAGATATATCTTGCCATTTGGTAATGCAGAATTTCTGCACGGAAATATCATTATGTACGGTACATCATAGTAATAGCAGTCCTATCAAAATTTTTCATTGAATAAAACTTACCGGAAATCGTTTTTAAAGGAACTTTTGTTGTGTAATATTCTTCATAACCATCAATAATGCACGAAATATTTCGGTTTATTTGATTCAGGCTCCCTTATAACACCCCTTTTAAATAAAGTATTTTGAATGACATATAGCCTAAAATCTAAGTTAGAACAAACTTAATTTATATTCCAATTTTCATATAAATCGGTTAAGCCATTATCGCGTGAGAAGGTAACAAACATTCAGACAGACAGGCAAACAAAAATTTCAAAAAAGCGATTTTCGGTCTCAGGCTGGATAATTATAATTACATATCTTAACACCAATTATTTTTGGAAAAGCGAAAATTACCAGAAAAAGTTTGGTTACAGATTTAGTATTGGTATAGATGTATATTCCATTAGCTCATAAGTATTTTGCGATTTTATTTGGTGGCATGGTATATCTATACTAATAATAAATCTGTAACCGAAATTTTTCTGGTAATTTTCGCTTTTCTAAAACTAATTGATGTTAACATGAATAATTAATCATCCTGAAACCGAAAATCGCTTTTTTGACATTTATGTTTGTATGTCTGTCTGTCTGGATATTTATTACCTTTTCCGCGATAATGGCTGAACGGATTTCGATGAAAATTGGAATATAAATTAAGTTTGTTGTAACTTAGATTTAGGCTATATGACATTCAAAATACTTTATTTAAAAGGGGGGTTATAAGAGGGCCTGAATTAAATAAATCGAAATATCTCGCTTATTATTGATTTTTGTGAAAAATGTTACATAACAAAAGTTTCTTTAAAAATGATTTCCGATAAGTTTTATTCCAAGCAAAAGTTTTATAGGACTGATATTTAAGAATATACAAGACTTTTAAAATAAGAACACAATACATTTTCACAGCTGCCTCAGATTATAGCATCGTTGTTCCGTAACTCCTATGTGCAAAATATACAATTTTTCAGTAGGAAGAAAAAACAGATTTATTCATTCTATGGCAGTAGTAGATAGGAGATCGTGGATTCTTACATTTTCGAAAGAAAGGAATATAATTACATATAGGAGATTGTATTATTTGCTGTATAACTATTTAAGTTATTTAATAGGGCAAAAATCTGAAAATCGATGTCACATAGGAGTTATTGCAGGAACGACGTCGATGGCTATAATGAAATAAAAACAAATGATTCCGTCTATTTAAGGCGGCCTTGACATTTATCAATATTAATACACAGAGAATATTTGTGTGTTTTTATGAAGTAATCTCAGAAGCTAATTTGGATAATTCCTGCACTATTTGAAATTTTTAGTTTCTCTAGATGGATGTAATACTACATATTATGAGAACTGAGGTAAGATGAAAATGGACCTTTACGCACAGAAAACTTGATATTCTGTCGAAATATTGTATAACTTGATTATTGCAACTTTATTTGGTCCACATAAAATACTCTAATTTTATACACTTAAATTTCTTTTTGTTCACAGAACATAATAGTTAAGAGTTCTGTCGTAAAGATGAGTATTTTTACTGGACCATACAGTCTATAATAAATAAGCATTTTGCCATAGAGCTCACTGGAGCTGAGTTATTTTGAAAGGTGTCACGAAATGGCGTTCTTGCGCTCATAATTTACCCATATTCGTTTCCTGTGTTTCTTAAAATAATATTTATGTAGGATACCTCATTTCTTTATTTGCATAAACAATGATATACAACCAAGCGAGTTGGCTCAGACGGTAGCTTTTGAGACATGCATTCGGGAGGTCCCGGGTACAAACCCCGTGGCCGACCAATCTGACTGGGGTTTTTCATGATTTCCCTTAGTCATAAAGGCAAATGCCGGATTGGAAAGATACATGCCATGATTCATCATCGCCTCAATTACCAATACCAAAAACATTAATCAAAGTCTATAATCAGTTACATGAACACAAGCCATCTACAACAGAATAGAAACAGGAACTCAACAATAGTAAAAAAGGCCTACTCATATTACCCACACATTCTAAACATGCGACATGACCACAGATGTTAAGGCGTGAATAAAATAAACTTAAAAAAAAAGATGCACAGTAAGGTTAACATAAAAATTATCTTCGTACACAATCAACTGTATTAATTTGGAGTGATTTATTAAAGGATGCATTTAAGACTAATTTAGAAAAATGCTAAACAAATTATCCTTGCGCCAAAAACGGATGTTCTCTGAACCAAATGATCATATTTTAATTATTTGCATGTAATAATAATTAAGAAACATGTTAAAGGAATTATCATTGCATCAAATGAGTGGTCTCTGGACCAACATGATTGCATTTTAATTATTTAAATACAATTTAAATTAAGTAACATATTAAACGATTTATCCTTCTATCAAACACGAATGTTCCCTGGACCAGATTCCTTTTTTAATTATGTAATTACTTTATATTTATTTCTAACAAGTGCAGCGGAGCGCACGGGTACGGCTAGTATTAAATATTGGTGTTTAGGTATTTAGACAGTGCTTGTGTATTTGTACAGATCATTGCAAGCATGCTAAAACAAAAAGGAGTACTCAGTGGATGTGAGACAAGCTGTTTTAAACGTTTTGAAGAAGGGAAAATCGCAGTCTAGCGTTGTTAAATATTTTAGTATATCACAACAACTCATGAGTGTGTGGAGTCGACGGCAAAAACAAGAAGGGTCAGTAGACAATAAGCCAACGTCTGGTCGTTCTCTAAAAACAATAGTGAGGGATGACAGAATCATTTGTAAGCAGTCAGTCGGTTGCTGATCCACGAAAATCGGCTCGACGAATTAGGGAGATCTATAGCAGCACCATGGACTGAACCTACATGTCTCTACTGTGAAACGTAGCTGATTTAAATGGTAGACGACAATTACGAAAACCACTCATAAATCCAAAAAAATAGAAAGGCCAGGTAAGATGTTGCAAAAATGTATCAAAATGGAACATTACAGACTGGTATAAGGTGTTATGGACTGATGAGAGTAAATTTAATTTATTTTCTTCTGATGGTGTGCATTATGTACGTCGACCATAAAAACCAAAGATACAACAAAAAATACTAGGTACCGACTATTAAGCACGGTGGTGGTAGCATCATGGTGTGGGGATGTTTTTCTAGAAACTGAGTTAGTCCTCTAGTCCAAACAGAAGGGAATATGGATCGTTTCTTGTATAGTGACATTTTAGAAAAGAATATGGTTCCACATGGGAGGAAGAATATGCCACGTAAATGGATTTTTTAGCAGGACACTGATCCAAAACACACTTCTATTTTAAACATTTATTTGCAGATAAAAAAGAAACAAACTTTTGGATTGGCCAAGCCAGAGTCCGGATCTTAATCTTATTGAACATATCTGGAATAAATTGGATCGACGTGTTCGTCGTAGAAGTTACTCAAATAAGGATCAGTTCTTTGCTGCCTTATTGGAAGAATGGTCAAAACTTCCACACGAGCGATTGCAAAATCTTGTGGATTCAATGCCAAACAGATGTGTGCTATGATCAAAGCTTGAGGATATGCAACGAAATATTGTCTTTTTTCTCAGAGCCCAGAATATTATTGTTTTATTATAACATACTTGAACTTACAAATTACTTTTAATCCAGAAGAATTTTGAATTATTTTTACGCAAGATAACTCTGTTTAAACTAAACGTATTTTCACGCTAAATGGATTAGAAATATATACTTTTCAAATCCACTGGTATTTTTTTCTATTCAATACTTATCTTTATATAATTGTGACATACGCTTCCTACAAAATACTTTTAAGCGTTACTGTAATTCGCTTTTTTAGCGATCAATTTGGCTCAAGAGCGCTTACGTTAGTTTTACAGATATCTCACGCACCGTCACTCCAACAAATAAATGATAAAAAATGCAATCGCTGCAAAAGAATTTGTTAAGAAAGAACTATAGCAGTGTAATTTATATCTTGCATTTATTTCTTCAGCTTAATGTTGCTGTGGAGGAAGTCTTACACAACCGAAAACGCTTTCTATGTTGACCATTCGCATGTAGTAACGGAGATCAGACTGTTCCATCATTAGCGATTCGTTTATTTTTCAAGAGGAGTAACAAATGGATTAATATTCGATGAACGGCGTACAGATTGTGGAGCAGGCCTCAAACAAATGAACAGTATCGTGCTGCACGACATGCAAGGCATGCATAATTCCTCATCACGTCAGTGCATCATTTAAAGGCAATGACATAGCCTTGTCAGTGAAACGAACATATCACTTATCGGTGTTCATCTACTCGTGAATAATGGCCTTATGTCATTATAATTACAGGCAGAGAGGCACTACAATTTCTCGATATATGATTTAAAAATCGAAGGTCTGATACTTGACAGTCTATAGTGTTCATTATAAAATATTCTCGCAGCCTACCGCTATATTCTCTCTGCTTTCATTTATGAGAGTGCAGGATGTGGCAGGATTTGTACCTCTACGCAGAGGGCTAGGGTTCAAGTACTGATGCGTAAATTTTTTTTATTGTTAAATTTATTTTATCTAACCATAATTAGTAAGAAATTTTGTAGTATATTAATTTGATTTATTAATTACTGCTGTGTTTAATGATGTTTTTGAAGTCATAGCAAGTTAATTGGTATAGATGGCTTCATTAGAGGTTTAGAGGTCCTGAATAGTGTCAGTAATTGGGGGGGGGGGCTTTGTGTAGTCCTACAGAAAAGGCTTAAAGTATGCTCTGCACCTATTTATCACGATGTTCAACTTTTGTTCACAACTTCCAACTTCCAGGTTTCGTTATATTATCGAGAAGACGCAGTTCACTTCTGAATTTTTCTCTAATTATTTTCTTCCAGGATTCGCACTTCGATTTGTCAGTTTCACCTCTGATTTGCCATTTTTTAATATCTAATCTGTAGGTGATATGTAAAAGACATTCAAAACAACGAATCCAGGCGTGAAATTTGGAGAGACCAAAACCATAAGTTGTGGGGTGAGTAACGTTTGTGTCCTTATTCATATCTTTGGGAAGTGCACTGTATATGTAGCATTTCTGAGACGTCTTATCCTCTGTTAGGACGTTACAAACTTTACCATCAACCATGGTCATAAGTAGCTGTTGCTGCACTTCTACTTGTTTGTCCTCAATAAGCACCATGGTAGGTTCCAGAATATGAATTTGCGTTATATTTTTAAATAGCTTTCCTTCCTTCTATGGCACTTTAACCAGCGGGACAGAATTTTCGATGAAAAATGGCTGATGGCGTTCTTAATTTTATTTTCAATATCACTGGGAATGTCTTTCAGTCCTAATGGAGCTATAATATTAATTAAACCTCGTTATTCCTTGATTCAGACTACTCCGGTACCAAACTTCAAAAAGCTGCCGGCGGGGTATAGCCCGCCACGCCACTGAAAATAATTAATACCGGTTAGGTTCGCAGCTATACGCTACCACCCAAACAATATTTCACACATGAAATGTTGTCGGAATATAAATATGCAATTATTTTGACAGTTACTAACGGCTAATATTTTGTAACTAATATTAAAGCCAGAGTTTATAGAAAAATGTATATAAATATTCTTCATTTGAAATAAAGGCCGTATTGGATGTTCTAATTGAGTAATTTAGCGAAATTACACATTATATTGAAGCACATACCTGAATTTACAAATTCCATGTCAAAGAATACAAGAAAACATAATTTACTAGCTCTTAATATGACTTTGAACAAAGCGCTCTCTATTGCGACTGAGTGTGGATTCAACACTATGCGGATAGCAATGTTTACGCTACTGTAAAACAAATAAATATCCGGGAGAAAGATTGCGCGTTGTCTTCACAAGATGTCTTGTACAGTTGGGAATATAAATTCATAAAAAAATATAGTGAAATTAATAAGTCGAAAAAATGAATTTTGTCCAGCTAGATTAGGAAAATTGCACACTGTGCGACGCCACACCTTCGAGCTTTTCTGGGCATATTGTTACCAAGACACAAGCCAATGCTTAGGATAGCTTAGGGCAGTGGTTCTCAAACTTTTTAAGTCACCCACCTTGAAGGATATTAAACCCCATAAGTTAAATTAGTACACTCTAATCACTGATGCAAAAGTAAATACTGTATGATTGTATGTTAATAAAAAAATACTATATTATTCTAATTAAGCACATGTTGAAATTTTGTTTAAATATTTTGTACCTGCCGAACTAATGTGATGGATAGGCCTGTCGTGTCTGCATAAGCTGGTGTATGTTGGATTCAGTTGAAATTAACTTGAGTCGTAAACCAAGAGTGTGCATCAAGTCTATTTCCGTAATTGCTTTTCAATTGAACTAAAGAGGAAAATCCTTTTTTCACAAAGATATGATGTTACGAACGCCAAAAAGTTGTTATATCTGAGTGTAAAAATTTAGTTTTAACGTCAGAATCACAGCTAATATCACACAACTGTTCTCTTAGTTTGACTGACAAGTTTGAACTTTCGAAATATAGGCACCGTGCATGGGTCTCAAAATCGTACTGGTGGCGCCGCACAGTGTCACAATTCCTAATTAACTACAGGCTCGCAGTCATTCACTAGTATGTGTGATATAGAAATTACATGCGGCTTTCTGCCAATAAAAAGTTGTAATATTAGTAAGAATGGGTTCATTGCTTCATAGTGTTCTGCCCAAGGGCAGGTCTTTCACTGCAAACCAGCAATCTCCAGTCTTTATTTATTTTATAGACTCAGTGGAAAGTTCAGTACTGCTAGAGGAGTGTAAAAATGTATCTACAAAGTTCCTGAAATATCAGTGAAGTTGTTTGGCATTTAAATCAGATTTCAGACCATTGAATGAGGGTGAAGAGTCATATTACAAAAACATTGATATACTTATATTTGATGTCATGACATGTGTAATATTTGTATGTATAATGTCTCTATAAATTACGTATTTTTAATGTGATTTAATTCTAAAAGTAGTCTTAATTACACTTCCTGAATAATGGGCGACTGCAAATTCTCTAAAACACAACACACAATGAACAATATCATCAACATACTACCTCTGATTGAGGTTCTGGATGATATGTAAATCTGTTATCAGGCTGTACATCTCACTTGACGATATATGTCAGAGGAAGAACAATATTGTTTGTATGCATACGAAGTCTGACTAGTGTAATTTGTAGCTAGTCGGCGATATATGCAATGGAAGGGAAAAGGAACTGGCCACTCTACCCCATGGTATTCTGGCCTAGTTGCCTCATAAGTGGTGCCTTGTTGGTATCACTTATGAGGTTCAGACTTCTCTTTGGACAGTTGAATAAACAACAAGATCAACATGCGTAAGCAGTTCAATTGATAGTTTTTGTAAAATGTTATACTGTATATTTTAATTCGCAGAATGCACCTTTCAACATGAATTCGAACAATGGCAACGCTGTAAGTAGTTTCGACTTCTTCAGCTGTTAATTTATCATCGTGAAGATACGGTGGAGTAACAACAATGATCCCTTTATCGGAGAGGTTTGTTATTATTCCGGGAAACCCTGATTTCATCACCACCTTCTAATAAAGTCAATAATCCGCAATCAGTTGTTATGAATGTGTCACTCGATCTGCCTCGGTAGCATTTAGATTTGAAGGCCACCATCTGATCCACATTGGGTGGCTGTTCCACTTCTGAACAATAAGTCATTCTACATGTTTCAATATTGCAGACATTGTTTCCTGAATACTTTCTCTGCTAGGCCAAAACCCAAAATTACAGTAACCATTGTGGATGTCAACAATATTAAAGTGGCGGTAAAAATACATTATAATTATAATTGTACGATTAACTCCGAACATCACCCTCATAGCAGAATACGACAATCCAGTTTTCATTTTAATTGGAAAATATGAGTAGACGAGTTTCTTTACTAATCTTACTCTTGGACAGAATTTTTCGAAAGCTTTCGATGTGAAATTCACTAATAAAAATGGCAAAAATAATATGTATGGTCTACATCTTGGGGCGTTTCGACTATCTATGGTAGCTATTTTTGGGTTAAATGTTAGAATTGGAAATATTTCTTATTATGATTCTACGGGTATGATTGTGTTTCAAGGATTATCAAAGAATTAGACTCGGGTAAAAAATGTTTAGGAGTTTTTCTAGATATTAAAAAAGCCTTCGATACTGTAGACCATAATATACTCACTTCTAAACTTCATGCCTACGGTATTAAAGGAATCGCTTTAAATTTATTTAAGTCATACTTGAGCAACAGATCCCAATTAACGAAATTTAACGACCAACACAGTGAAATTCGTAATATAAATATAGGTGTGCCACAAGGTACAGTTTTAGGCCCACTACTATTTTTAATATACATCAATGACTTGCTCAATATTGATATAGGAAACACATCTGGAGATATATTTGCATATGCCGATGATACAGCCGTAATTTTTAGTGGATCGAATTGGAATGATGCCTACTTAAATGCTAATAGAAGTATAAATGTAATTAAGAAATGGTTAGATGAAAATTTGCTCTCATTGAACATTTCAAAAACAACTGCAGTTCCTTTTACATTAACGGCTTCTAGTCTGAGAAAAATTAAACTCGATAAGGATACAAATTTAAAAATACACAATTGCAGTAACATAAACTTGATTGATTTTAATTGCTCTTCCTTGACAGAATCCACGCAAGTAAAATACTTAGGTGTTATCATTGATCAACATTTGAGATGGAATAAACATGTAACATATTTATGTAATAGGTTACGGAAAACAATTCACAACTTTGTAACCCTTCGTGCATATATGCCGATCTATGTTCTCCGTGTTGTTTATCTAGCCTTGTTTCAATCAGTCATTCAATACGGAATAATAGGATGGGGGTGGAATGACAAAGACTATCTTAACTCCATTAATATTACTACAAAAACGTATCATCAAAATTTGTCTGCATAAACCACTTGATTATCCGACACAATTTATTTATTCTGAATTCCAAGTACTAAAAATTGAGCAAATATATAAACATACATTACTAACTTATTTTCACAAAAATCGAATGAATTTTATAACTGAAAAACATATACACAACACCAGAAGAAATGTCCCAACTCTTTTGGCAGAACCTAAATGCCACACTACAGCTGGATTAAGACACAGTAGGAATTATGGACCAAGACTATACAATTCAGTATTGAAAAATAATCCAGACCTAAGCAATTTACACATTCTTAAGTTTAAAAATAAAGTGAAAATGTTTGTATGATATTTGGTAATTTTTATTATAATTTTTTTTAATGTTACTAGCATTATATGGTACTAATTTTTATTGTATCCATCTGATGCATATAACCTATAAGATAAAACATTGTAATAAATATAAATAGATCATTTTCTTAATTAATAACAGTGTATATCTCCAATAAATGATTCCTTAGCATAGCCACAAATACACTTGATTGTACTTGTCACTAGAAAGTTATTGAAATTTATATTTTCCCCGCCATTCATAAAATATTTTGATATGATACCTCTTGCACAAAAGGAGAGATCTATAACTGAAACTCGATTAATATATTTCAGTATTATTTGTATTTATCCTGGTAATAATGAACAGTTTGACTCGTAGACATTTTGTTTTTACAGCATTAACTTCCCATGATTGTACGAGAAGATTCGAAGAGAACGGCAGTAACGTAGACTTTCAGCTCCCCACTACTACCATTAATGCACAACACAATGTCAATACGGCGGTTGCTGTCGTCTGCGATACAACGAACTTTTCTGTTGATTTTCGAGTTTGGCATTTTTTCCGGTTATTATATGCTTATTTAAGTTGTGTTAACTCTCGCTAGTGGTTTTATATTTTATTTTATCCGTCTTAGTATTTATTTTATTATTGTAAATATTTTTGTTTTATCACTATTATTATTATTATTATTATTATTATTATTATTATTATTATTATTAATGAATTATTTTGTATTACAATCTTTGTATAATTTCTGTCACGATTATTCTATTATTAATATTATTATTGTTATTATTATTATTATTATTATTATTATTATTGTTACTATTATTTTATATCATCATCATTATTATTTGAACCCTGTAAAATTTATGTAGACTACTGGACTGTACCCGAGCACGAGCATATGCTCATTTCGGGTATCTATCCAAATGTAAATTCAAATGTAAATGGTAAATAAATTGTAAATTGTAAATTGTAAAATTTGGCAGCAATTTTAACAATATATTCGAAACCACAAATGTCACTCCCATTAAGTCTGGTAGTTGTCTCATATTTTATTGTAGAATAATCGGAAACCTTGCATTTCATTAAACATATCATCTGTTCCAGAACGCTTGTCATAACATTTCTTATGTGACTTCAGTTCGGCATGTAATGGAATAGATACTTGAGTAGCCAATTCACACAATTCAATTGTGAAAGAAAAAACAAAATCACTAAGAATGGTTTCATTTACTTCTGCCTATATGGCTACTTCATTTTTCGAAATAACACTTGTTGAGCATTCGCCTTCCATAAAACTGAAATTTTCATCTTTCCTTCTTCTTTATGTATCTCCTTCGTACATTTCCGGAGCTAGTTGAGATGAGGCAGTCTTTTTCTTGTAATCTTTTAGAAAAATACTGGGAACGGTATGCTAGTTTTGGGGGTGTTCTGATCTCGTTCCCAATAAAATGAATACCGCAAATTCTTGCTGCGGGTGTTGGTTTCCAAGGTGAACCATCAGCACTTGTAATCAAGAATTAAATATCGATATGAATACATTTAAAAATAAGTATATTATTATTTATTGTTGCTAATATTATACATAATATATATGTAAAGAACTCAGTAGTTAGGCCTATTTACTTTTTGAAATTTAAATGATAAATTCCTGTCGTTGTTAACTTAATGATTATTTATAAACGCAATACTATATACATTCTATTTTTATATCAGGCCTAGTATGTAATAATACTATGAGTACAAGCAGTGTAGCCTTATTTACTTTCGTCTGAGTACTGCATGGATCCACAATTAGCGTCGTTGCGCTTCAGTTTTCTGTTTTGGGAATGAATAAAAACAATATCGGTTGGTGTGTTCCTATAAGCATTACTACACTCAAGAACACAGCAATTTGCATTACCTTTCCGCTTTTTAGGATCATCCATATTTCTAATCATTTAACCTGAGATGTTAAGTATATTCATACGCTTCAAGCACAACTCTATCGCTGCTGTCCCGCAGTTAGTAACAACAGTCGCCACCAGAGGAGCTATATCAAATCAAGCTCAACCCGACCGACTCAGATTTCTTTCAAAATTTGAGGGTTTGTTTTACCTGCCGAGCTAACTAAAACTGTCGAGTTTCATATGTCCTGTGCTTTTCGTTTTCTGTCAGTGGCGTGTCAAACATGAAGAAAAATCATATTTTTGTAAGCACGCCGCTTCAGTTAAAATTATATATCTCAACAACGTCTCCATATAAATTTACAAAAAACTGGGTGATACATTCTTAATATGTGATAGTTTTTATTGCTTATATTGTTTTCTGCATGTGTTCAATTACACTAAAAAAACATGGTGAAACAATTTTCATATATTCATATAAAAAAATGCGGGGTTTCAATTTTAAGGAAAAAAATATATAGTACGCCTCAATTAGTGATATAATGAACTGATAAGTTTCAACTTGAAATCATCATAGGTTACAAAGATAAAAATTATTATGTCACTGCAAGCTTAAGCTAACCGTATAAGTTGCGATAATTATGTCCCACACATTCGTTGTATTTAATTATATTTGATCATATTCTTGAATGTCGGTATGTAATTTAACATGTAGTATATAATTCGAATTTGTTTAATTATTACCTCAAATAAATTATTGTCACATGGATTTTGTTAAACCTGAAGTTCTGTAAGAAATGCTTACCTTTCATTGCTGATATGAAATAGCCTGATCATCTTTCCAGACAGGATGCTGCGTTGTTTTAGCTGCATTTTAAAACTACTTAGCAAGTATAATACCCATCTTAAACAGCAGGACTGTATGAAACTTAATGTTCCAGGCACTGCGGTGGATTTTGCAAATCGAAGAACAAACATTTTTTCCTCTTCAGTATAGCTCTTTTCAGTCACATAAACGCTATTAATGTGTGGGAGATGATCTCTTGTCCAGTCATACAATTTCCTAGGTGTAGTTATTTATGTTTATCGGATGGTCTCTGCAAACTAGCACAAGCCGCAAACCTTTTAAGTGTCCCACCTACAACGTCGCATGCTCTTTTGCCATGCGATATGCAAAAATAATGCAATTCTGTTGGAAATCCAAAATCTTCTTCATGTAATGTGAGGTTCAGGAAATTTTTTTCTATTTTTATACTGAGCAGGAATCCATCGGAGAAATACATAATTTTTGTGGTGAATTACAGATGTTTGTTTTAATGACTCCATTAGATATTTTTGAAACAGATGTACAGCTGTAATGTCATATTTCGGGCAGTGTGAAATTATTACCAGATTTTTAATAGCGACTGTATCGGTTGACAATTCGTTATACTATATTACGAAAGTATGAATGGTTGTCTGCACATTAGTCGTGTGATATGACTGAATTTCATCTTGGATTACGAAATAATAGTTTTCAGCGAAGTCGCATAACACAACAAGCTGGCATGGTTGTAGAAATGATTTCATATCATGTAGAAACTTACTTTGTTCAGATGATATAAATGAGTGAGTCAGTAAATCACCAAGTTTTTCCAAGAGACAGTCGAAAAATTTGTCTGTGGGTTTCATTATGGTCTCAAGCGTTGATCGGTCAGTCGTCATCCACTACTTGTAGGTCACTGATTCACTGAAGTTTTATTCGAAACATTTCTCTAAACCCTCTCTTATTTTGAATGGTTCAGGACATTCTGTACATTTCCTGAACAAGCAATTTATATGAGGAGGATTGCACACCATAGTAGCCATGAAATGTTGATAAGTTGGAAGGTATAAATAAAAATTTTCTAGAAATCCACGTAGGCCTGAAACTTTAATAAATTGCTTCCGGCATAAGTTTTACATTCTGGTAAGGACACAAACACAGACAGTATAATTCCACTAACTCCAGCTAGAATACAATTTCATGGTCTAAGAGCTGAAAATTTGGAGAATATTACCTTCATTTCAGGGTTAGAATTTTTAAACGCTGCATATAATTCATTTCTGCTCATGTGATTTACTCCCTGATTCTTTAATCACAACAAATATTTCTTACCAGGCATCATTCTGCTAATCTCGTTAGAACAACAGAATTCTTTAACTTTACCGGCAACAGCCGCGAGCAAGGGTTTTCCAGGTTTTGGATGTGGTGAACACAAAATTCCCTTTCCCTTTGCCAGGACTTTACCTTTCCGAATTATGTATTCGAAAGCTGAAAAAAAACTTTTTTTTATATTATTTACGCTTCAGCTTTTACGTAGTAGTGTTAAAATGGTGATTTTCTCACTTTTACCTGAATTTTGAAAATTTTCCTGCAACTGAGACAAACTTTCAGTATCAGAAAGGTCCTGGTTCTTCGGCGTCTTTAATATCGAAGAATTTATCTTTTACAATATTTTCAAATTTCTGTCTCTTATATTTCTCTTGTTGTAGCCTTTTTTGTTTAATAAGGAACACACCTTGGTCAGAAAGACTTGTATTTAATGAACTTACATTTGCTGTAGAATCGATGTATTCTTCATTACTGTAGTCATTCTGAGGATTCTGCGTAACAGCATCATATTATATTTTTATTTCTTTGCGACACATAGCGCACACCTTTTGTTCCTGTTTTGAATCAGGAAATACATTAAGCATCCATGATATAACACTTCTTAAATTTTTCCTCTAATTACCATGCCCTGATTTCTCGAAGGGATTGCAGCAAACATAGGCCTATAACTTAAAATGCGACTCCATTACATCACACAAAACTACCACATACTACAAAAACTAACGACACTGCACTTGAAACAGATCGCACATTTTGTATAAATTGAAGACTGTATAAACTGCCACTCATGACGGCCTGACAGATCGACAACGCAGATAATCAGACAAGTATGAACTCGCGCGCATGCAGTGTTGGTATAAGATGGGTGTTGCAAACTAATACATTGATATATTTTTTTACTGATATTCCTGAAACGTTTCCAAAATGAAACTTACACCAAGGGGAGAATACTCTTTCCTCTATAACATACATTTTTCGCGAAATAATTTATGTCCCGCATTTATAGATATTCAATGTTAAAATGTGTTTCGCGTGACCATTCAATAAAGAATTCATTACTTTGATGCAAACCTATCTTTATTGAAACGTATGATCCCTTAGCTTTAAAATAAGTCCAAGTTTAAGATTCCACCTCAAATAGAAGAGACGTTATGAATTATTTTTGTTGACATAGTATGAGACATTTTTACATTTTTTCTCGTATTGACAGAATTGCTGTATGGATATCGTGCATTATTGAGGGCTAAAATTTTACATAATTAATTAACTTAAGGTTCTTTACCATCCCACCAAATTTAATGACAATCTGAGGTGGTCGGGTTGGAAAGTCCACTTTTTTGTGTTGATTTGACATGGAATGGCCCTATAGGAATAGGTCTCGAATCCAATTGAATTCATTGTAATTTTCTGGAAAGTGATTTTCAATCTCATTATTGAGAGCAGAGAGATGGAATACACAGTATCATAAAAAACCGAAGGTAAGGAAAATCAATCTCACTTAGAAAATAATCTACTTTTGACGTATTCTAACCACAGATTGATTTTTTTTCTGGAGTAACTTGACTTTATCATACGCTTTGAACACAGTGATGATTGGGCCTTGAAGGGACAAATTCAGTTCATTTAGTTTGGAAAAATATGTCTGCCATATAAGCCAATGTGGCTAGCCAATTGTTATCTGAAAATAAGCCACGTACTCATTCTTACAAACATTAAAAAATAGTAAAAACTTCTTGCTTAAGTTTGAAAAGTCTTACAAGGACTTTACCCCTTGAAAGCCAGAGCACTTCTGTGTGAAGCAGGAGGTGCTTATGTTCACTATCAATTTCGTCCCAAAGAACAGAAAAAATCTCTCATTCAATGGGCGAGCTTTTTATGAAGTTTATCGCTTGAACTGCAGTATCGAAAACTGTTTTCATATCACTCGGCATGGTCTTACTAGCCAATGCTTCCCTGTGAATAAAGCAGTGTAGAACACTTATTGATTGATTGATTGATTGATTGATTGATTGATTGATTGATTGATTGATTGATTGACCCAAATCACATCTGGTGCCACTTTACGAACACTCAAAAACAGCACTGGCCCGTTCACATATCGCTCGACAGACATCGCACGTTAGCCCAACACATTTTTTCCAATCAGTAGTGTGCTTAATCACATATTAATTAAGAACTTCGAAAATACAGTCTGCTATTGTATGCGTGGATAAGTTTGCATAGAAAAGAAAATATTCATTGATCGTACCCTGATATTCATATCTAATGGAACAAATGAGATGAGATGAATTAACGATGTCAGTTGATTCATCAATTTGTAATCCAAAAATCTACTGTCTTTTATTCTCAAGCTCAAATTGATTTTTCACCCCACTATAGCCATTTCATTGATACGCCGATGCATTGTATCGTTAGACATGGGAATTAAATCTAACTGCTTCGCTTCTTTTTCACCGAAAATAACTTTAACAATATCCTTAACCACAGGAAGGATCAGTTCCCCACCTACAGAATGAATTTTTTTTAGCAAAATAGCCAAATATGATGATTTTAAAGCCTTCGAATTCAGTAACCCTACTTTAGAGACAACAGATTTTTCCCGTTAAATCACATTAATGCGCGAGCGAAATATTCTTCACGTTTATTTTTAACATCTGAATGTTTTGTTTCTAAGTGCCTTCGTAATTTATTTCGTTTAATGGAAGCATTTGAGAGAACTTCGTAACATAATGCACACTGTGGTTTGGGTTCGTCTTTATCACCACACCATGTAAATTCCAACTTCAAATAGTTCGCATCATATTTACGCTGATATTACTTCTTTCTTTTCGAGTCAATAGCGGAACCAGTCACACTTATATCAGAGCTCGAATCAGGGACACTTGATTCACGATCACTCCAGGGATTGTTAGTTTTACTCGAATGTACTTTTCTTTTTAATGTTCCCGATTTAAGCCACGCATCCATCGTTAAGTATTAAGACGGAAACACGTTCACTAATAAAAGGCTGACTAACTAATTTTTATAAAATCACAAGCACAATAATAAAGACAACAGGAGACTACTCAGGAAAAATTTAATTTTATTAGCAGTAACGTTTCATTCCCCATTATTATATTTAAATTTCAAGCTGATTAAAACTCACTGTTGACTTTTGTCAATTACAATTACAATATAATACAAATACACTGATGCCGATCTCAATTAAATTAAAAAGAGCGAATGCACGAGCCACAGTCATAATGTCCAAATGAAAATGTCCGAAGCAAAAATGTCCAAAGTGTAAATTGTCCAATATAAATATGTCCAAACCAAAAATGTCCAAACACAAAAATGTCCAAAGCTAAAATGTCCAAACACAAAAATATCCGAAGCTAAAATATCCAAACACAAAAATGTCCTAAGCTAAAATGTCCAAACAGAAAAATGTCCGAAGCTAAAGTGTCCAAACACAAAAATGTTCAAATGTAAATGTCCGAAGCAAACATTTCCGAACACAAAAATGTCCAGTACAAATATGTCCAAACTGAAAAATGTTCAAAATATAAAATGTCCAAACACAAATATGTCTAAACTACAAATGTCCAAATGAAAATGTTCGAAGCAAAAATGTCCAAAGGGTAAAATTTCCAAACACAGCAATGTCCTATACAAATATGTCTAAACCAAAAATGTCCAAACTGAAAATTTTCCAAAGCATAAACGTCCAAAATGTAAAATATCCTAATCAAAAACGTCCAAACGAGAATGGTCCAAATGAACAAACTTAAAAAGTAACTCATGTTACATACTCGGGTGAGCCATTCACGAGTGATTAAGTAGCCTATCATTAAATGGGGTCATAATACGAGTAATAAGTACAAAACAAAAATGTCCAAATATAATAAAACTATTTCCAAAGCAAAAATGTTCGAAACGAAAATTTACGGTATACTACCTAAATACCACCAACAAGAATTTAACGTCAGCTATGAATTGAAATTTCTGAGGAAATTCTTCAACAGTGGAACAAATCTATTATATATAATTTGAACTGG
Organism: Periplaneta americana; assembly: GCF_040183065.1. Lineage (NCBI taxonomy): Eukaryota > Metazoa > Arthropoda > Insecta > Blattodea > Blattidae > Periplaneta > Periplaneta americana. Next base: position 140,032,517 of record NC_091124.1, on the reverse strand, counting down.
TAATGGAAATTACGGGAAAACGGCTGGACGGATTTTAATAAATTACCCCTCATTTTGAAGCTTGGAACTCAATGTTTTTCGGAAAAATAGTAGTTTTCAGTGAAATGTCAATTTTTAAACATAATTTTCCTATTTTCCAAAATCCATCTGTCGTCAGTTTTGAGAACTAGTTAATAGCATTCACGGCCGACTTGATATACCCTTGGCTTTTTTTGTAAAGGAGAAGCGAAGCGAGCATCAAGTCGGCAGTGTTGCATTACAGAATAAAACAAAACACATACTACAGTAAACAATATTACACGAAGACCATAATCTGCAAGAATGCTGACATATTTAGAGCTCAAATTAAATTGGTTATTAAAAACTTAACTTACTAAAAATACAAATCTAGGCTTTCAGGTAATGCTCCCTGTAAAGCAGATTTGAATAATTTCAAGGGAAAAATTGTTCCGGGGCCGGGTATCGATCCCGGGACCTCTGGTTGAACGTACCAGCGCTCTGCCAACTGAGCTACCCGGGAACTCCACCCGACATCGTCTCAACTTTTCCCTTTTTTATCCACACAACTCGCGTGGGCTGACGAAACGCCAGAGCACACAATCTCTGTGTGACTTGGAATTGTGGTTTTCTGTTAACGTACACAGTGACGTATATATTATGCAAATCTAGGCTTTCAGGTAATGCTCCCTGTAAAGCAGATTTGAATAATTTCAAGGGAAAAATTGTTCCGGGGCCGGGTGTGGTTATAAAAGGGAAAAGTTGAGACGGTGTCGGGTGGAGTTCCCGGGTAGCTCAATTGGCAGAGCGCTGGTACGTTCAACCAGAGGTCCCGGGATCGATACCCGGCCCCGGAACAATTTTTCCCTTGAAATTATTAAAATCTGCTTTACAGGGAGCATTACCTCAAAGCCTAGATTTGCATAATATATACGTCACTGTGTACGTTAACAGAAAACCACAATTTCAAGTCACACAGAAATTGTGTGCACTCGATGTGGGTCTCTGGCGTTTCGTCAGCCCACATGAGTTGTGTGGATATAAAAGGGAAAAGTTGAGACGGTGTCGGGTGGAGTTCCCAGGTAGCTCAGTTGGCAGAGCGCTGGTACGTTCAACCAGAGGTCCCGGGATCGATACCCGGCCCGGAACAATTTTTCCCTTGAAATTACTAAAAATAATTTACAGGTTCAATTCTGTGGTGTGTAATTTCTGGGTACAGCTGTGTATTGGATATTAAAAACTTCAAAACTTTAGGTGGTTTAATGACATTATTACCATTAGAAATGAAATATTATTGTAGTTAATGCCATGATGTGACTATTTTTAATTAATTATACATATTAATGCTATATTGATGATATGAAAATGAAACGTTTTGAGGTTATATAAGTAGATGTAGAGAACAACTTAAATTAGATTTTGATTTCTATATTTTACTGAGTGGCGGCTATATAGTATATGTTACTGAAAGCTATAAAAATTACGTAAGATAATAATATTATTAAAAATCAAATATTTTTATAATTATTAATCAAGCGGGGTTGGGTCTTTTTCATATATTTAATGGCGGTGTGGTGTAGATATTTATATACGTGGTTCTCTTCAGTATTGGCTCGAGAGAGAGTATCTTTCATTGTTATGGAAGCAAATAACTTTCCGAATGTCTGGTATTCTTCATTGAAAATAAATCTGAAAAATGTTTATTTGAACGTCTAATGAACTTAGTTTGCAGCATTTTATGCACAAGCCACTAGTTAATTTTTAATTCTTGGAAAACAGTTGCAGTTACACATTTAAAATTTTTAACAATATTTGTTGACTTTTCACTCTTAACAGAGTCAGGTTAGCAGTGTTTGTTCAAATAATTGTCTCAAAAAGGTTAATCATTACCTTAGATATTTATACCACAAGTATTCTTATTATAACAACATTTACTGGCGTAATATACAAGGGAATGAATGCAATGCGCGCTGCACAATTGATAACAATTTTGAGCTAATAACTATTTTATACGATGGGACTGAGGCACATTTGCATGAAGGGAATACTGTAGATGCAGCTAGAACAGAAACCCCACTTTGGACGTTTTAAACTTTGGACATTTTTGTACTGGACATTTTGCTTAAAGAGTCTTCGGAGACTTTTGTAATGAACACTATTGCTTTGGACATTTTGCACTTTGGACATTTTTGTATTGGACATTTTGTACTTTGGACATTTTTGTATTGGACATTATTGCTTTGTCCATTTTAGACATTGGATTTTTCGCTTAAAGAATAATACTTTTTTCTTCAGAGAGTTTTGTGTTGGACACTATAGCTTTGGACATTTTGCACTTTGGACATTATTGGTTTGGACATTTTACACATTGGACATTTTTCACTTTGGATATTTTAAATTTTGGACATTATTGTTTTGGACATTTTTTTTACACATTGGACATTAATGTTTTGGACATTTTTCTATTGGACATTTTACATATTGGACATTTTGCATTAGACATTTTGCACTTTGGACAATTTCGTATTGAACATTTTGCACTTTGGACATTTTTGTATTGGACATTTTGCACTTTGGACATTTTGCTTCGGACATAATGACCTGGAAGGGAATGCACTCATATCTCCCATTGTTGCTGTATTAGTTTTGTTTTCAGTCCTACGTTCACTGAAAGCAGACAGGTTTACTATTCCCATGTTCACTGAAAGCTGAGAAGTTAATTGAATGTTGATAATGATAAGATAACTTTTAAAGAAAGTTTCTTTAAAAGAATGTTACTTGACGAGTCGTTCCGCGACTCACCAAAACATCCAGTAGATCGCGACCCATAGTTCGAGAGACGCTGAATAGGGTAAATCATGGTGTACTCTAACAGGCGGGTATACTGGTGGAGGGGAACGTGACGTCAAGGATCTATAGGATGGCGTGACTTTCCATTGTCAAAATGCCGCGATGGTGCTGTGTACCTCGTTACGAAAGTAATTGAAGAGCTTACTTCCAAACTCCACCTAAGTCATTTTCTTATGAATCAGAGGAACAAAAAACTTATACACCTGTTGTACTATTTTAGATGTAATTGAGGCGGTAGCCGGAAAAAGGGCTCATAAGAAAAAGTCATGTTTCGAGAAAACAATGATTGAAAAATTTATTTGTATGTCATTGCGATTTGGATGCACTTTTATCAAGATTACAATTTTCGCATTGGTACGATAATATTTGTCTACAAGTTTTTGTTAAATAATATCCGACTTTAATAGTGTTAATAAAAGAATATATTTTATTGAGACACTTTATAGGCCCCTTTTCCAGAGAACAAGTTTATTTTATCAAAATACTTTCAATATGATTATATTTTAGCAAAATTTGATATTAACATTGAACGGCGCACATTGCAGAGGTTTACAATTTCATAATAATTTTAGTAAAATTATATTTCTTGCATATATCTCATAGTTACGTCATAAATTGTATCGAATACGTAAGAATCAAGAATATCTATTGGGTACAGAATACAAATTACAAATTATTTAATATTAATCTAGAATGGATTCACACTCAGTGCAGTTTACACTTTAGTGCACATTCTTGATGGACTCACACTCACTTCGAGAATCATCTAAGTACACTGATGTTTTCTCCCAATCCAACTTTTCTCTCTTCAATATGCTTTATACTTCACATTCAGTTTTTCACCAGTCTTTTCTTTGTAATAATCACAGAATAATCCAAGCAGAATCTTGATATTTAGGTTTGCGTTAATGGACAATAGTGGATCTTGCTATGTGGAATAGATTGTTGTTTATTTTATATGGTCTGTTTTCATGAGAACTCCTTTTTCCCCTCAAATGTTTGTCGTACGCCGGTCTCCGTGGTGGTTTCGCTCTCCGACGTGTTGTCGAGGTGGGGAGGGGAAACGGGAGTGACGTGACAAGATGGCTGTGGTTTGTGGGTGGGGTGATACGAAACTGTGGTGAAGTTTAAAGGAAAGACTGTTTTTAAAGTAACATTGTTTATTACAGAAATAACAGTGAAAGTGTAACTATGGTTCCCTCCTAGTTCTGTGGTAGGGGTAACGGGGGAGTCGTGATAGAAATTGATGGTTTAGAAATTCGTCCTGAGGCTTCGATGCGGGGAGAGTTATGATAGGTGATAGTAAAGTGCGACTTGAGTGAGAGGAAGGTAGGGGTAACGGGAGTGCCTGGGGAAAATCGGCTTGCTCTCAGGTGTGTTGTGGGGGGGGGGCAGGATAACGAGAGAGATGGAATGAGGTAGAAGGTTAGTTCTCTAGTTCGAAGGATCAACACAGCGTGCTGTGCGACTTACCGACTTCGAGAACAAGCTCCTGGCATCGGAGGATCAACACAGCGTACTGTGCGACTTACCGACTTCAGGAGCGGGGAAGGGTTACCTCTATCATCGACGGATCAACAGAGCGCACTCGCGACTTACCGACTCTAGAGGGGGGGGGCTGAGGAGATGGTTGTGTTTAATCGAACAAGCCGGGATAAGAGCTGGGAGTCGAAGTCAGGATGGTGAGAGATAAGGGTGATCAGGGGAGAGAAGTGTGCGGGTTGGAGGTGGTGATGAGACTTGTAGCGAGACCAGAATAAAATAAGTTTAGAATACGTAAGAAGTGAGGCTAGTGTAGGAAAGAATACAGGAGACAGGGGCGCAGCTTGGCTCCCTGTTCCCGGAGTGGTGGCCGTGTGCAGACACGTCCGAACAAAAGACAACCATAGCGTAGGCCTGGTTGGGAGACTGCTGTCAGTGACGGAGGTCGCGCTAGAGCTACCTCTTTGCCATCTGACGAACGAGTGACTGAAGTCGCGGAGATGCGTTATATTTATACCCCTCGGAACAATGGTGGTTGAGGACGCCATTGACGTCACAGTGCCTGGGGGTATTTCTATTGCCAACGTGACTCGTCGCCGCGCGATCTTTGCTTTCTCCCTCACAAGAGGGAAAAAAGCGAGCCAACCTGCTTTCTGAGAGAGAGAAAGCAGCGACTCTAGTTTGCGCGGGTAGGTTTGAACCGTTTAAAGTAGGACGCACGGGCATCGAGAATTGATATACACAACAATCGCCCCTCCTGTTTTTGCCCGTGCGGTACTACTAGTAAGTTATCTAATATAACCCTTACAACAAGACAATTAAATACAATGAACAGAAGTGGAGCATCACAAAACAAAAGAATACACTGAACATGAGAAAATACACAATGAATGAATACAATAAATTGAAAGGCTAAGGTTGCCTAGTCCGAGAGTCCGTGTCTCTTAAGCTATGGAGGTCTCGGCCCCAATCTGTGCTTATCATATTTGGTCTGTATGTTTGGATCATGGTTTGTGAACGCCGATCGCGTGTCAACAATCTTGTTTCGTTTGCCTTGCGGCACCACTACACTCGCATCAATAGCTCGTTCGGTTTGATCACACATCGCGAGCGCGCACACGGCGATCTGATCAGGTTGGCCACTGCGTTTTCTTCTTTGTGGAGGCAACACCGGCAATGGTGCTGCAGCGTCGCTCCTAGCAGCCTCCGGCGTCGTCTGGGATGGTGTTGGTGTGTCCGCAGGTCGGTCTGGATTAGGCGGGGAAGGTTTCGCCTCCTTGCAGGTGGTCACAGCGCGCCAACATCCTGGACCGCTGAGCTCGTTGGTCGTCCCTGTGGTCTCGGGAGACCGGATGTACCGAGGGATGTCGGTGTTGCTTGTGACCTCGGAATATGGGCCATCTGATGTCGGGTTGCCGCCTCGGAGTGGATCCGGCATCCCTTCTGAAGCAGTAGGAGGAGTAACTTTGTGCCTGGTGTCCGCGACGTCTTGGGCAACTGTCTGGGACCCGCCAGGGTCTCCCTTTTCAAGTGGGTCCTCCACCTGTGGTACCTCCTCAGAGCAACAGATCCCCTCAGCTGCAGTGGGGGCGTGGCTGTCGCTCGTGACTCCTATCTCCAACATGTGGAGCTCTAGTGGCCTAGACGCTAAAGGATCCTCCTTGCGTCCGCTCTGTGAGGGAGGGCCACTGACATGGCCGGAGAGATGCTGGTACCGTTCCTCCTTAGCGGGATCTCCGGGTACAGGCTTGACAGGTGGCGGTGGCTGTTGCCTTCCGCCAGGAGCGGCGTCCCTTTGTGGTTCTGGCTTGGTACCCTCTCCGGTACTGGGATTGTTGATCAACGGTACTACTGCACCGTTTCCCAACCTCAGCTGTCCTTGTCGATAGTCTAGTTGCGCTGACATGTCTCGCAACCATGTATTCCCTAAAATCGCATCAGCACGCAGCTCTGGTGCGACGAGGAAGTTGATGGGCTTCGTTGTTCCCGCAAGTGTGACGGGTATCTCTGCTTCGCCCTGGGTTGCCATTGTCTGCTCGCGTTGGGCAAGATGAATGACATCCTGTCGGGCTCGTATGGTGCTGCCATTTGGAATTTTCGCAGCATTGATGATGTTTCTGGAGGCGGCACTGTCGACGACCGCTGTGGCTGCGAGGGTTCCCATTCGGATGTCAATCCTCGGGACCGTTTCCTCTTCATCGGGAGCTAGAGCCATCTGCGCGACGGGGCTGGAGATCGGGATGTGGCGAGCAGGATCGGTGCGTCTCTGCTGTCGGACCGGACAGTCCCGATTGTAGTGGTACCCCGGGCAGTAGTGGCACCGTGGAGCGTTTGATGATGAAGTGGAATGATGCCTGGCAGCGGTGTGCTTGATGTCGCCCTCCAGAGGAACAGCACGATGTATCAGTTCCATTGTAGTTGTCGGAACCGGATGTCTGAGAAACGGCCGAATTTGTGGCCGCAGAAGCTCGATGATCACTGGAATGATCGTGTTGGGATCGGCATTAGGAAAAAGTCGCCGATAAAGGAAAATTTTTCCCGTGATGAACTGATCAGCAGCCTCGTTTTCTCGCTGGTGCTTCCCGTAGAGAGAAGCTTGGAGAGTAGCCCTTACAGCCGGGCTGTCGAAGCGGTGAGTCAGTCCTTGTTGCAGTTCCTCCCAGGAGAAAGGAATGCCACTGAAGAGCAGTAGCCAGTCCCTGGCTGGTCCCTTCAGCTGCTGTTGAACGAGGCGTGACCACTGGGAGGGGTCTATGTGCGCCTCGGTAAGTAGGTCGCGGCATCTGGAGATGAAGCCGGCCGGATCCTCGTGCTCCAATCCATGGAACTCGGGGAGCACAAGTGGTTGTGGAACCTCGGCGGGGCGAAGACTGTGCATGAGTCTCCGCAGCATCTCGAGTTCCATCTTATCTTCATCCTTCTTCTTGCGACACCAGTCGCAAATGAACGGGTTGCTTTCTCGGAGCTGGGGCTCGTCCTCGAGCCCGAGGCACACTGCGTGGTAGAAGGTGGGGCAGGTGCCGCAGTCGACGTAGTATTGCCCGCGTCCGGGGCAACCCCGTTGGCAGCACTGGTCTCTGGTGCGTGTAAACATGGTTGGGCGCCACCGAGAAAATTACTCCTCTCGGAAGAGTGAAGAGCTATGGGGTGTATGTGGATTCGTCTCAGTACCAACTGAGATAAGGCCCCACGTTGGGCGCCAATTGTCGTACGCCGGTCTCCGTGGTGGTTTCGCTCTCCGACGTGTTGTCGAGGTGGGGAGGGGAAACGGGAGTGACGTGACAAGATGGCTGTGGTTTGTGGGTGGGGTGATACGAAACTGTGGTGAAGTTTAAAGGAAAGACTGTTTTTAAAGTAACATTGTTTATTACAGAAATAACAGTGAAAGTGTAACTATGGTTCCCTCCTAGTTCTGTGGTAGGGGTAACGGGGGAGTCGTGATAGAAATTGATGGTTTAGAAATTCGTCCTGAGGCTTCGATGCGGGGAGAGTTATGATAGGTGATAGTAAAGTGCGACTTGAGTGAGAGGAAGGTAGGGGTAACGGGAGTGCCTGGGGAAAATCGGCTTGCTCTCAGGTGTGTTGTGGGGGGGGGGCAGGATAACGAGAGAGATGGAATGAGGTAGAAGGTTAGTTCTCTAGTTCGAAGGATCAACACAGCGTGCTGTGCGACTTACCGACTTCGAGAACAAGCTCCTGGCATCGGAGGATCAACACAGCGTACTGTGCGACTTACCGACTTCAGGAGCGGGGAAGGGTTACCTCTATCATCGACGGATCAACAGAGCGCACTCGCGACTTACCGACTCTAGAGGGGGGGGGGGCTGAGGAGATGGTTGTGTTTAATCGAACAAGCCGGGATAAGAGCTGGGAGTCGAAGTCAGGATGGTGAGAGATAAGGGTGATCAGGGGAGAGAAGTGTGCGGGTTGGAGGTGGTGATGAGACTTGTAGCGAGACCAGAATAAAATAAGTTTAGAATACGTAAGAAGTGAGGCTAGTGTAGGAAAGAATACAGGAGACAGGGGCGCAGCTTGGCTCCCTGTTCCCGGAGTGGTGGCCGTGTGCAGACACGTCCGAACAAAAGACAACCATAGCGTAGGCCTGGTTGGGAGACTGCTGTCAGTGACGGAGGTCGCGCTAGAGCTACCTCTTTGCCATCTGACGAACGAGTGACTGAAGTCGCGGAGATGCGTTATATTTATACCCCTCGGAACAATGGTGGTTGAGGACGCCATTGACGTCACAGTGCCTGGGGGTATTTCTATTGCCAACGTGACTCGTCGCCGCGCGATCTTTGCTTTCTCCCTCACAAGAGGGAAAAAAGCGAGCCAACCTGCTTTCTGAGAGAGAGAAAGCAGCGACTCTAGTTTGCGCGGGTAGGTTTGAACCGTTTAAAGTAGGACGCACGGGCATCGAGAATTGATATACACAACATGTTTCACCTTTTAATATTTTCCCTTGTATTATCTCAGTCTTTTGGCAAACATTTTGAAGATTCCCAAAATCATTTGACGACACACCTCTTGCTGAACACCACTTCGACGCAGAGAATATGTCCATGTATTTTCACAACTTACTTTTGGATTTTAAGTTATGTTTTACGAATAGTAGATTTTTTATAACAGCCTGCCACTGTAGCATTCTGCAGTAACTTTGTTTGCCCACTGTAAAATATTTCGAAGCGATCTTTCTATTCATCAGCAGTCAACTTGGAGAAACATTCCTTCTGGCAGCAGGAAGTAATGGGTGCAAAAACTTACCTTCAACAATAGCACTTTCGAAGTTACATACATAATATCATGTTGTTTATTCATTTTTCTGTCTTCTCGTTTTAAGTTCATTTTCATGTCCTGTCTCCTTCATTTTCGTTTATGTTTATTTCATTCTATTTTGAAAGAATTCAGATCGCACACAGGTCACAACTGCTGCACACAACACAATTATACTGCTTGCAGTACCTGCCTCAAGCTGACTGTGTTGATGTTTGCTGCATTCCACAACTAAGCAAGAGTGCATGGGTTCATTCAGTTAGCTACCCTATCTTCTGTTTACAAGATATTGAAACGAAACTACGTAAGCAAGTAAATTTTAACACGGAGAATCGAATTAAACATTCTCCCGAAAAAAGGCCTATAGACCTATGGGCCTCTTTTCCGGCTACCGCCTGAATTGTATCCATTAGGTATTGTTATGTATAACAACATATTAAAGTATGAAAAAATAATGTTTTAGCTTTAAAGTCCAAATGGCATCTCGAAACCACTTGAGTCATCACATTTAAGGTTAAAAATTCACAATAATGGGGAAAACAATAAACTAGTTTATGCTAATTACACTTGAATTGAGGCGTGTAGTTGCAAAATCAGATGCATCACTTTTTTTTTTTTCGAAAATGAGTTAATGTTATATTTCATATCTTCATATGATTCTACAACTTCTATAACACTATTATGCTCCAAAGCCAAATACATCATATGGATTTGTATGATGAAAGAATGGTTCCTTGCAAATATAGGCGGAGTTATGAGGAGGCATGGGGGGGCACTGTCCCCCCCCCAAACTTGTCTGACCTCTTTTTTTTCTATTAACATTAGAAAATATTGAATTCAAAAGATCTTTTTTGCTTTTGTTTATGATTAAGTTTCTGTGTTTAAGTTTATGTTAATGTCTTCAGATTATGGTATCTGGACTATAATATTTATTTTAAATTTCTGAATGTACAAGAATTCACATACATCATTTGAGAAATGGAAGCATTGTGATTCTTTTATAACAGCCTGTACTCATGTGTTAGAAGTCTGCAGGTGTTCAGGCCGCCACTTGGAGACATAAAAATAACATACTGCACAACAATGCAGAAAAAAGAAAAGTGATCCCGGTATAATGTGTAAACTTAAAGACGATATTAAATAAAATAATTCGAATTTACATTTCGTATGATATCTTCAGGAAGGTAAGCTTCATATAAAAAGTTTCCGTTAGCACTGTTACGTAGTTCTATTGATGTATGCTTGTATATCTGTACGAGAGAGAAAAAGAGGGAGATTGTTTTAAGTTATACGGTACCCTATTATTATTTGTAGCAGACCTACAGTTCAAGCCATGCACAACTCGGTTCGAAAAGTCGCGGATATGGATGTAACACTGCAAGAAACATACCCCTCGAAAATACCTTTACCATAACTCCGTTATATGGGGATTCTATGGTTTTGCTTGCCTCCCCACCAAGGAAACGGATTTCTCTCCGCCTATGCTTGCAAACGTTTTCCCTTCATACTGAAAAATTATATTTAGTGATGTATCTGATTTTGCAATTAAACGCCTCAATTGAACAATTTACATTCTCAGGGAAATTAACGAATATAATATATTATTGAATATTGAACGAAAACTTTCTATTAGTGTCAGTTACGGAATACCTTATAGGCTTATAGGAAATTTTCCTCAGCACATTGTAGAATATCTGCCCCTCTTCGGTTTTCAAGGGTAGGCCTAAAGTACTGAGCGCCCCTTCATAGAAAACTCCCTCGTCATTATTCATTCATTTAGTGTTCTGCTTATGGGAAGATCTTTCACTGCAAACCCAGCTTTCTCCAATCTTACTTATTTACTGCCTTCCTCTATTTCCTCATATGATCCATATATCTTAATGTCGACTATCATCTGGTAACTTCTTCTACCCCGAACTCTTCTCCCGTTCACCATTCCTTCCAGTGCATCCTTCAGTTGGTTATTTAACGAAGCTGTATCAATTACTAGGTTATTTAGCGTCGATGAGATTGGTAATAGCACGATGATATTTGGCGAGATGAGGTCGAGGATTCGCCATAGATTACCTTGCATTCACATGACAGTTGGGGAAAACCTCGGAAAAAACCCAACCAGGTAATCAGCCAAGCGGGGATCGAACACGCGCCCGAACGCAACTTCAGATCGGCATGCAAGCGCCTTAACCGACTGAGCCACGCCAGTGGCTTCTTCTCCACATCTACATTTCAAATGCTTCTATTCGTTTCTCTTCACTTCGTCGTAATGCCCATGTTTCTGCCTCATACAATGCTACACACTATAAAAGACACTTCACTAGTTTCTTGCTTAGTTTCTTTTCCAGAGGTCTGCAGAAGATGCTCCTTTTTCTATTCAAAGCTTCTTTAGCCATATTGAGGTCTACAAATTCTCTCTTCTGGTGGCAGGCACAGTTGATACTCGGAAAAATAAAAGCAATTCTGAAGCATGGGACTTGTTTAAGATTTCTCTTCAAAACGGCTGAGTAGTGGTTAGACCCAAAAGACCCATCTGTGAAAGTTTCATGGGCATCACATACTTCTCTTTTGACTTTTGAACTCTACTACTTCACCTTCCATTTTATACTACTTAATAAGATAACCAAAATTATAGAGAATATGTGACTTAGGTGTGGTTTGGAATTAAGTTTCTTTCATTACTTGAGTGGACTTTGGAAGAAAATGGAATTTTCACAATTTAATTTCAATATGATTTAAGGGAGTTTTGAATGATATTTTAGTGAAACACATGTATCTAATCCTAGTAAGAGATATTAACACAAAACAAAAAAAAAATACATAACTTATAAAAAAATGACTTAGGTGGAGTTTGAAGGTAAGCTCTTCAATTATAGCCCACATTAAACGGTGCTGTTAGTGAATATGTTACATGTTTTACTATTCTAAAAGACAAAATATAACGTAACAAGTGGGTGAGAAATATACAAAGAAAGACTGGACTCGTTGACATACAAGTGTCGTGTGTATAAAGCATTTTGAATCAAACTGAATTGAACGCGAAGTTTCGTACATGGATTTCGAAAGGTGTGCAAAGAGTGTTCGTGTATGATAGGCCAAGATTAAAAATCGACTCCAGTCCTACAATTTTTTTAAGAGTTACCAGCATATATTTTAAAGAAACCGCAGGTATAAAGAAAGAATCCTTAAGAAAGGCTGCTAACACAAAAAAGGGAAAAATTAATTGCTGAATGTAAATCGGGTAAAAATGCTGCTGAAGAGGACAAAATAACGAACTTTGATGAGTTAATACCGGGAAATGAGAAAAAATGTCCAGTTGTACAATTGAACAGAGAAGCGGAAGAACGTTGCAAACGTCAAATTAAAATTTTATAGGGCCAGAAAATGAAATACTTGATATTTGCAGTGGAACATTTTCCCACAATTTACTAGGTTCTACTGCCTAAAAGGAAGGCTGTACTTTCACTTTCAACCAACAGTGTTCACTAAAATAGAAAACAAAGTTCAAACATTGCAAGAGGAAGTAAACTGTCGTTTGCAACGCTTTTCCGCATAGCTATTCAATAAGAAAATAAGGTAATCAATTTTAATATCTTCAGTGATAAACTTGTTCTATATACCGTTAACGTTAATTTTGATTCCATGTCGCCCACACCTGTGGAGTGACGGTCAGCGCGTCTGGCCACGAAACCAGGTGGCCCGGGTTCGAATCCCGGTCGGGGCAAGTTATCTGGTTGAGGTTTTTTCCGGGGTTTTCCCTCAACCCAATACGAGCAAATGCTGGGTAACTTTCGGTGTTGGACCCTGGACTCATTTCGCCGGTATTATCACCTTCATATCATTCAGACGCTAAATAACCTAGATGTTGATACAGCGTCGTAAAATAACCCAATAAAATAAAAAAAAAATAAAAATAAATTCCATGTCAATAGAATTCTATATGAATATAGATCAAAATCTAAAAGTCTCTACTTATTCTAATCATAATCCACTTTGCTGTCGACCTCTGTAGCATAGTTGGTATAGCGCTGGCCTTCTATGCTCGAGTTTGCGGGTTCGATCCCGGCCCAGGTCGACGGTATTTAAGTGTGTTTAAATGCGACAAGCTAATGTCAGTAGATTTACTGGCATGCAGAAGAATTCCTGCGGGACAAAATTACAGCACACCGGTGACGCTGATATAACCTCTGTAGTTGCGAGAGTCGTCTTTAAATAAACCATAATTTAATTTTCCACTTTGCTACCAAGGCCAAGGTGATGTTCTTGGGCCGAATATGTTATTGAAAAAGTGAAGCTGTTTACAGCAGTTAGTTAACAAATTCATTAACACGAATGCTTCGCCATGTGTAGACAGACTTTTGCAGAACGTAAAATCAAGTATTGCAAATCTAAAAGAAGCCTCAGTAAATGTTAGCGATGATAATTTGGCTGAACAAGTGAATTTTTCCTGGGAAGAGTTCTCCTTGGCGTTAGTAGACTATGAAAAAAATCTATTCGCCGCGCATGATTATGATAGCTTTCATTGTTTACATGCAATCAAAAACTGTCACGAAACACTACGAGCAAATAAAACCTGGCCATTTCCTCAATCTAAATATCTACAGCAGATTAAAACTTCATGAGGCGTTTCTCCAAATCAGATCTGTGAGAAAAATAATTTTCTAAAAGTTGTCTGGGCTAAGTTATCACGACTGAAAAAGAGGGTCATTTTGTAACTCGATGAAATATAATATGTTCATGAGGGCATAGATTACAGGTATGGAAAAATCACTGTTTTCGCGGAAAATCGAGATTACCTCACTGAGATAAACGATTCTCACGTACTTAATATATTTCGCATTCTGTAGCTTCAAACGTGTTTCCCTTTATTCTGAGAAAACAATATCAGGTTCTGAAATTACCGATATAACAAGAAAGGTTGTCCGTGGCCGATGGTGCGCCCAAATGTCAGTATTAATTTAATATGTACGTGCATAAGTACATATCGTGATATTTACAAACATTTGTATCAAAATGTGTCTATCCTCAATTCTGTCGAGAAAAATGTGCCCACAAATTTAATTTGTGTCTAAAAAATTGCGTCCACAAATTGTATAGTAAAAGCAGGCACGTCAATATTGACAGACATTTGCATCAAGTTCTGAGTATCCTCATTTCTATCCAAAAATATTTATAGCAAGATATGGAAAAAAAAAAAAAAAGATAGCAGCTTTGGGAAACGAAGTCCTTTCAAACGAGATAAACGAAGGTAATTCAGAAATCTTTCCATTATATACCTTTAAAATGAGAACGTACTGCGAACACAGTAAAATGTATTTTGTTTTTATGCATTGTGACTATGTTTAATCGACCCTAGCTTCGGATGAAAAATGAAATGACGATTCTGGAAGGGATTGGAAAAGACAGACTTATAGTTCTGCCATTTTCCTTGAGGCATAATTGAAATCGACTTTTCAGAATATGGAGGAGTCATGAATGATTTTCAATGTATCGCTGGAAAATCATATTGCAGTTATAATACAATTATACGAGGCATCTTATATGATTCAAACGTGCCCTCCTTGGCTATATAGATGTTACCTTGTTTGTCAGTATATCGGAATTCGCCAGTTCAGAAGCAGTGACCAATGAGTATTTTTAAAAGGTGGTAAAAATCTTTAGTGTGGCTTCCTCCGCACAATCAAAAGATTCATATCGTAAATTTAAGGCACATGAAATTATCTTGTTACTGATTGAAGTGACTGTAAGCATAATTACCGACCTGCCGTTTCTCGCTCCACCAAGTGTCCTGCGGGTTCGGTTATCCTCAAGAAACAGAAAATTATTTAGGATCAGTGTTGCCAACACGATTCTTAAAAACTCGCTAAGATATAATGCACAAACCGCTAACTTACTATAATGACAATGCAAAATAAGATTAATTTACCGCTGTGAGTGTTGAAAAACCCCGCTAAATCCCTATAAGAGCAATACAAATTTCATAAATTCTACCCTAGATCATATATGAGGCACTCAGAAGCAAAGTAATATAAGTGACATTTTTTTTTTTAAAGTGAGATAAGTATATATTCTAAATCTTTAACGTCACTTCTGTTCAGAGAAAAAGTAATATAAGTGCAGTTCCAGTCAGTGCTGCTCCATGTTGGCCTTACACTTGTATTACAATGCATACAGAGTTTTGGCTGAGAGGCAAACTGATACAAGTGCGTTGTTTACATATTGTTGTTGCGTTTCTTCTGTGTATGACTGATTCATTTGTCATAATGGAGAGAGGTAATAGATTACATATTCGAAACATCTTCGTGGAAGGCCTGCACACATTGAGCTGGACCAACTATACAGTGATCCAATAAGGATAACTTTTGCTAAATGGAGCAACTTGCAATAGCTAATGAAATTCATCCCACTCTTTCCTTGATGACCTGAAGCATTAGGATGGGCCTATAATAAGGACTGTAGGACGTGGAAAAGTGCGTGGAAGAGGACGTTGAAGGAATATTCGCGGTAGGAACAATATAGGTGCACTTCATGACAGAAACATAGATGTTTCAGCAGAGAGATATGTGATTTCATTAGATGAGGCTAGTGACGTAATGAACAGCGACTAAGGCTGAATTTCATTTAAAATTTGAAATTTTCTTGCCCTCTTCTTTCGGAGTATCAAAAACCACATCAACTATTGCCCTAGAAATTGAATATAATATTCAACCAATCAGACACTATGTATTAAAAAAGGATCTAAAAATACATTTAAAATTGCAAGCCTCATCCAGATCTCAGATGTTCTTCAAACTGTCAGATAATATCACTACTCAACAAATTTGAACTATTTTTCCATAACATTAATAAAATAGGCTGATCTTAACTAATTTTCATGCGCTGAACACGAAAATGACAATGAAAAGTTCGTAACACGTCACGTTTTTGTGTTATAGATACTTACTTGATACATTGAAAAATCAGGATTTTTGACCTATTAAAAATTATTTTTTTCTCATTTTTTGTGTAAAAATTTCCAAGGGCAGCTTAGATAATATGATAAAACTGATACATCAATAACTGATCAGTTATTAAGACTTATAAAAGCCACTCTTCGTGCAATAATATAGAGAAAGATAAAAAATACCTTCATTTTTTCTCTTATGAGAACTGGAATCTTCCCTTTTTAAAAACTAGCAATAATCGCCCATCATCGCTGGATCCCATATTCCTTGATACCGTTGCTCCATCCTTGATACCGTTGCTCCATTGTAGCAATGTCTTGGTGAAATCGCTCTCCCTGCTCATCACTTACAGTCCCCAAGTTCTCAGGAAAGAAGTCCTAATGTGAATGTAAGAAGTGGATCTTCAGTGACATACTGCAGGCCTTTTTTTTCTTTTTTGTAGTTTCTTAGTAACATCTCTATTAATTGGCGATACTTTTCTGCCTTGTGATTTCCTAAAAGCCCTTTGATGCAAAAGATTTCCATGCTGGTAATTCCTTGGGGTTAAGTTTTTTCTCAAAAATGATGTCCTTAAAAAGTTTTCTAATTTGTGGACCGACAAATATGTCTTCTTTTAATTTAACATCATTGATTTTAGGGAACAGAGTCTTTAAGTATTGAAAGGCTTCTCCACTCTTATCTAGAGCATTCACAAAATTTTTCATTAGCTCTAGTTTTATATGCAGTGGAGGAAGAAGTACTTCTGCACGTTGCACTAGCGGAGGATATTTAATATTATGCCACCAGGAATATAACCTTGTGTGATAGGCCAGTTCTTCACCACACAATGTTGTTCTGTTGCTCGACTGTCCCAGAAACAAAAAAAAGAACGTAACTTAGTAAACCCTCATTGTAATCCAAGCAACAAAGCTATTACTTTCAAATCTCCACAAATTGCCAAGCGATGTTCATTGCAATTTACTACATTCAATATTAGTGACATGTTTTCATAAGTTTCTTTCATAGTGACTGAATGAGCCACTGATGGAAGGTTTTGTATTGCCATTGTGCTATAAAACTGCTTATAAGTTTAGTTTTTATGAATCGATCAACAGTCTCCATTTTTCTGAATTATATTGAATATGTAATTCATTCATAAGCCTGTTCACATTTTTGCAGGCATAAACAGAATTTTCCATTACAAAATAACTAGTCAGTTTATCGTTTCGTTTTCTGAACACGGAAATCTGGGTATCATTTGCTAATAAGTTCCATTCTTTTAATCTAGAACCTAATAGTTCAGCGTGTTGCTTGGTAAAACCTAAATCCCTAACTAGGTCATTAAGTTCTGCCTGTCGTATCAAATATGGTATTTTATGATGTTCGGGAATGTAGGTGGGTAGTCTGAGGATTCTGATAGTTCGTTTTCCTCTGGAATGACATAATTTTCCCCACTGGGCGGAGGGATAGAGATAGGAAGTTCAGGAGAAGGTGACACGGGTATCATGCATGGCTGGTGGGAAATTAGGATACACGATTTTATCTTTAGTTTTCCTTGAAAATCCCTGTGGTTTGATAATGCAGAAGTAACAATCTTCCAGATGACTGGTGGGCTGTCGCCAAAACATTGGAACAGCAAAAGACATGTTATTTTTCCCCCGCAACCACTCTGTTAACTTCACGTAACATGTTACACAACACACGTGTGGTGCCCAATTTTTGTCTTGTTCACCCACTTTATAGCCAAAATACAAGTAATATGCCTTTTTTTACATTGTATGTTATTTATCGACGTTGTGATTTCAAAGTTAATTCCCCACAAACATAGCAGAAACTATTTGGAAAATGTTTACAGGAACGATGATTGCTATCCATTTAACACTATTACAGAATAACTAGTACCGCTCACAACACTTCCACAATCAGAACTAATCGCTAAATTATTCATTTCTTATCTAACGATACAACAGCGACCGTATTTCCTCCTGTCCCTTAGTCAGTTTAGCCAGATGTGACCTACCCTGCGTGCAGCTGCATAATAAGGGTAATAAAACAATAAACCATTGCTAAGGGTAACATTCATTCAACCCACAAAAGTGAAAGTATGTTTCAAATGGTACCTTAAAAGAACGGAAATGCTATATAATTGTGTAAAAGATCGACGTTAAAGAAAAGAACCTCTTTCAAAGTGGCTAGGTTTTAACACATTTTTATACGATTCGCTAACTAAAAAATATAAGTTTCTGAAAAAATGTGATTTGTAGGCACTTTTTCAATGACATATTCGTAATCAGGACATACAAATTACATAAAAATAGTTATTCTTGTCCATGTTATGAAAACCTTGTTGAGTAGTGTATCCTATGTAATTTCTACAAAATAAACAAAGAAATACCAGTCTATATCACAGACTAAAACTCCAGTTGTAAATGAAATTCCTCCATGAAAATGGATAATTCCAGAACATAGCCTACAAATTCAACGAAATCATTTAAAAAATGATCCTCTATATATTCTTAAATTGTATGCCATGGAACTACTCTGCAGCACATATAAGGATTACCTTCAAATGTATACAAATGAATCTCTAAACCCTGATCATGGGACATCAGGAGCAGGGTATTATATTCCAAAATATAAGAAAATTACTTCATACCATGTTCAGCCTCCTCCAGTCTTGACTCTGAATTGCTAGCTATTGATGCTGCTCTTTAGTGTGTTAGTCAAATTTCTAAAAGATCTATTTGAATACTTACTGACTCCAAGGGGGCTATATTTAATGTAATCAAATATATGCCACACCTACACAAAGAATTATTCCAATTCAGAAACAACGAAGTGAACTAAAAAAACTCCAAAAGAAAATAAAATTTCAATGGATACCTAGTCACTGTGGTGTACCTGGAAACGAGAAAGTCGATAACGTTGCGAAACAGGCAACATATTTGCAACCAAGACCTCTTCAAGTGATATCTCTATCCAATGCCTTTACTTCAGTAAAGTTTCATTTTATAAACTTATGGATCAACAATTGGCTCTCTTCTGACAAAGGAAAAATTTTACAATCCGTTAAAAAGAACCGAATGACCTGGAGATTTACAAAAACTTGCCCAGACATGTTCAAACATTGTTAACAAGAGCCAGAACAGATCACATTGTCACATAATTGTACCTACATCGATTTCACCTTTCTGATACTCCTACTTGTATGTGGTGTAATAATCATGATGAAGATCTGGAACACATTCTTCTATACTGTCCACTAGAAATACCACTGCACACATCATCTCTTTATTCTTCGTCTTTCACTGTTGCTACTTCTCGTCACTGGAATTCTCTGCCGCCTGAAGTCAAGGGCTGCCGAACTTTAATTTCCTTTAAATGTAAATTATAAAAGTATCTTATGATGAGTTGCCAGACCTAACGTGTTGCAAATGTGTTCCACTGTATTTATTATTATTATTTTTTTATTATCTAAATCGTGTTTATTTATCACTTAACGCCAATATGTATCCCACTGTGTTGTTGTTTTTTATTATTAATCTGTTTTTGTGTACATTTTATTCAATTGTCGGTTTCTGATTTAATTGTGTAAGTCCTACTTAACTGTAATCTAATATTAATATGTATACTAATGTGTTTATTTTTATTTTTACTGTGTACATTTTTCTTTTTTTATTGAATTATCGGCTTCTGTTTTTATGTGATTCGCATCTGATTCTAACAAATTAATATGTATTTCACTATGTTTATTTTTATTTTATGAGGTAAATTTTATGTAACTACCTCTTTTGATCTCATTATGTAATCAGTATGTAATTACTTAATTCTGATCAAGTTTTATGGTCAACTGTGTAATCAAGTTTTAATCCTGGTTGAGTGTAAGAGAAGGCCTTAAGGCCTTAACTCTGCCAGGTTAAATAAAACCATTATTATTATTATTATTATTATTATTATTATTATTATTATTATTATTATTATAAACCACAAAAGAAGTAAATTAAAATCATCAGTACCACTTGCAGAAGACACAGCTCTGCAGTGTGTATATTGACTACACCCCAACTCTGGCTACTAGCAACAGGCGTCTATAATGAATACCGATCAAAATACCCCTAATTTACTATGAAAAAGAAGAACTGAAAATACTACAGTGGACTACAGTTGACTTTATGTTGTCTGCAAACAACTGGATACATTAAGAAGATTGATTGATTGATTGATTGATTGATTGATTGATTGATTGATTGATTCTTTCGGTTATGCAGACACATTTTTTGTTATAATATGATAATAAGAAAGCTCAAGTGCTGTTAAGACAGAAATGTTTCAATGTTGTAAGCAATGTCCTTGTTCTTATTTTAAATAATATAAAAATACTGAAAACCCTTGCACTTATATTACTTTTCCACAAAAATTTTTTCGTGGCAAAATAATACACGTGACTTTAGGACCCTATTTTACCTAAACTGTTTTAGAATAAATAATTTCTATTTAGAAGTTAAAAAATATAGGTACCAACATATACAACTGTAAATTTACAGCAACAATCCTATAACAGATTTTTTAATTTCCGTTTCAACTTCAAACTAACTTATCTCAAAACTTACTAAATGTCACTTGTATCACTTTGCTTCTGAGTGCCTCATATACCCAGATTGCTCGGCCTTATAGGCTTTGACGGAAACAACTTTTGTCAGGTTTACTATGCTGCCATCTAGTTGTTACATAAGGAGTCACGTCATAACACCCATTTCAATTGCATTAGCGACTGTACTGCCATCTCGTGTTCGTTTATGGCGGACGGGTGGCGATCCTGGCGGTTGTTCTTTTCAAAGTGCAACCGATTTTAACATGGGAATGAGCAATCTATATGTGATTTGGGATTCTACCCGCTAAACAATGAAAAACGCTAGATATAGTGGCCAAACCGCTGAATTGGCAACAATGTTAAGGTTTGGTGTGTACCTTTTGTGTTTACCCACGGCGTACTCTATTACAGGCGAGAAGCAACGAGTTAGATACTATAGAGAGGCTAAAGACCAGAGTCCGTGGATATACAGAGTAGCGCAATCACCGAGTCGGCCGCCATTGTTATTCCTTTTCAACACGCTAGGGATAGGAATATTTGAAGTAAAACTCAGATATTTTTAATTTGAAGGGCAAAAACGTCTAAAGGATCTTCTCTCATTATAGAACATTATTATCAGTCAACATACTAATGTATAAAAACTTCATTTAATAATTATTGCAGCATAAATACGCATTTAAGTGTTCAATATACTCCTTCATAAACATCACAGTTATAGGTATTACAGCAGCATGAACTTAATAAATTACAAGTAACAAATGAAAACAACAATTTTGCAAATAAAATAACAATAAATCTAAACATTTCCAACTGCATTCCTCGTGCAAACTCTCCGGCTTCCGCATATAAGGGCAACTATACTGAAATTTCTCGAAGTTTATTAGTTTTAAGAGTTCACAACAGTGCAACCAATAACTACCATACTTACGAAGCTAGATTCACCAAATTTTGATCACTGGTATATCTGCTTATTAGTGACAGACAAGTGTACAAAATTGCATCCGCCTATGATACGTGGTTCGCAGTTTATTAATTATTTTATTACAATATTGAACCGCTTTATGTAAAAAGTCGCACTACAATTGACATTATTCTTAAGTGATTTTCACTTACATGGCTCCTTACATACATGGAATCAAAGCTTACTATAAGGTTTTGCTGTAAAATTAATTAGTAAATTGCTAGAATTTTTTAGTAAATAAAAAAAATTAAGTCAAAAATTCCTAGTAATTTACCCATTCGCTGTACAGAAAATTCCAATAGTAATGTTTGTTCCAATGTATATAAAGAATCTTATAAGTGAATATCAATGAAAAATAATGTAAATTGTGACGCAAGGGACTTTTTGCATTAAGCAATACACTATATAATTAAGTTATTAATAAAGTGCAAACCACTTATCATAGAGAGAGACGAAAGTTTGTACATGTGTTATTATCAACCAGATATACTAGTGATAAACATTTTGTGAGTTTAGCTTTAAAAGTATGGAAGTTAGTAATTTCATTATAATGTCCCCAAGGATACACTGATGTGAGATTTTGTCATTTTTGGTAAAAAAAAATCGCTTCTTTGTTTTTATCTTTAAAAATTCATTTATGATCTAAAGATGCCCTCTGCCAATTTTCATAACCATACGACCTGTCTATCAGCTGTTTAGGGTCACATTTCAAACGGCTGCGGGCTCTGACTGTTAATTTAAATTCTCCGTCCACGACCTCCACTCTGAATTCTGCGACCATTTTGGAAATTACGCTATATTTCATACATTATTTATTATATTAGATTTCTGATTGAGCCAGTGTAGCTTCTTGACTTCTCGAAATATTTCTTCATAGAATCCAACAGGTGTTAGACCTACTTCAAAGGCTGCTTTCCTTTAAAAGATATTCAGTTACAAAGGAGAGCACAACTCTTATCGAAAGGAAAATTCCACTTGTTGCTAGTAGCCATAACAACTTGTTTTCCATGCTTGGTTTTTGTTTGTGATACAAGAAATATTTGCAAGTTTCTAACAGTTTTATTGTTAGTGTTATAATAGTGTCTATAGTCCATAGTGATTTGTAAATAATATTTATCTATTATAGTGTTTTCATAAAATTACATAATTTTTTAGTCATCTTTATTTACTAGTGTAGGTTAGGTGTGCACAGCGAGGTAGTGTATATAAGGATAAGTTCTGTATATAATATGATAGTTCTATATGTTTCAAAATGCCTAGAAAATAAAAAAGGCAGAGACCTGGTTAATTATTATTATCCCAAACTTTTGAAGTCAATTTTCTCCACTTTAATTTTCTGTAAATTTTGCATTGCTAAAAATGCTACTCTTTCTACAGATTCTGTACTACATGCATGATTTTTTGTAGAGGTTTTTGAATATGTTCTTAACAAAGCTTACTATCAGTATTATACCTAACACACTTTTTTTTTGTTGTTCTTGTTGTTTAGTCAATTGTCCGAAGACAGATTTGAACCTCATAAGTACCACCAATAAGGTATCACTCATGAGAAAACTAGGCCAGGAGACAATGGGGTAGGGTGGCAAGTTTCTTTCCTCCTCCAATGCATACTTCGCCGATTAGCTACATATTCCACTAATCACACTTCAGATACTTACAAACAATTGTCTTCCTCTGGCACATATCGTCAAATGAAATGTACTGCCTGATTATACAGGGACATCATTTTATTTTTACTTCAATTTTTATTGTACCTGAGTTTTTTAATGTACTTCACTCCCACCCCTTCAACCGTCTTCCACACAGATCCAAGACCGCATATACAGTCATAGTAGCCACAGTACGTTCCAAAAATATGTACGTTCCAAAAATATATTCGCATTTTCCAGTGACGAAAGAGCTTTCAATATTGAATCATTTTCGCATAGGTACTGTCGTCCATTTGCCTACGTCGTGTCCCGGTTTCCCCAACCAGCTTTTATTCGCCAGCTAGTGACTGGGCTGTCTTAGCTCTTTTCTGAGAACATTAATTTCTGTTAGGAATTGGACGTCTACGTAATATTATACAACTGTTTAAAATAACTTAAATAAAAGGGCATCGTTAAGTAATTAACTGTCACGTGAGTTCCCTCCTTTCTACGACCCTACCACATAACCACTTGGACGGACAGTAGATAGTATGTCTGAGTAATTTTATCTTTTCGGATCGGTCAGAAGTGAAGATTGAATTTACAGTACGCAAGGTACTCTTTTATAGAGTAGGTACAGAATTATTTCAACATGAGTTACTAGTACGAAGAACTGGTAATTGGAATTAAGTACAATATGGTATAGTGCGATAATATGCACATTAGAACTGAAGCCTGTATCGAAATGTGTTTAATATCCATGTTATGATTATTTTTCAATTTAACTTCATTCTCTACATTGTACGCTAATGTGCTGTAGACAGTATAATGTACACTGCATAATGAATACGTCCACATGGACAGCTCAGTTCGTGAGTAAAAACATGCATTGTTAATACTGTACTGTATTTTGATTAAACAAAAACCTAATGAAAATGATTAAAGTCAAAAGCGCAATATTTCCTAGTTTACGCAAATGGATGAACTACTTATCTTCCCTCATATACCTAGTAAAGTGATTTGTTTGTATATTACGTCAGTATCATCGAACTCCAGTCGTGGAAGGGGATAGCAAATAGCGTTGATCCAGAGGTATAGTCAAGTTAATATTAAAAATGTTAGAAAAAATAAAATGATGTCCCTGTATATTCTATGCATATCAGCCAGAAGAGGTATTTTTTAATATCAAGTTTTTTTACGCTCGAGTTGAATTTTTCTGTTTTTACACTTTTAGTGCATTAAATATGTTTAATTATTTTTTAGTAAAATAAAGAGGAAAATTGTATAGTAAGTTTCGTTTCTGAAGGTCTGGCACGTATGTAGACAAAAATTCTGGCCAAAATAGTAGCAATTTTTTAAAACCTAAATTTGAACAATTTAAAATTTCAAATTAAAAGTACAAAATTTCATAAATCTACTTAGAATAGTTTAGAAAATTGAAATTTCACATCAGTCTAACCTTAATAGGGTTTCTAGTTTCTACGGTCTTTGTATTTTCTAATCGAGCCAAACAATACAATCTTGTCTCAAGAATAAATTCAGAACTTCACAAATATATTATGCCATTCTTACAAATAGCAAATAGGATTAAATTCAGAAATGCTAGATTTGAAAGGGAGAAGATGGTAAAAATTTGACACTCATAATAATTGGTACGTGACTTTCATTTGTTTTATGTAGAAATATCATTGCTGAATCAACTTAAATTCTAGATTAACTTTATAAAAATATTTTGGGGCCCAAATTTTGAAAAAATAAATATCAAAATACAGTCATTCATTAATCTCACAATGTATGCTCGTTTAGGTAGCGGATCGTTCCTTTTTATATTTATAGTCACTTCTTTCTTTTTTCCTTATTTCTTTCACCTTGTCACAGAGAAAACAAATATGCGCTTTTTTCAGTTCTCTGTGAACAGTTCTGAACACAGTAGCATTGCATTTTTTCGCACTTAAATTACATTCTTTCCCTATGCAACTGTATACTGCATAGCGCGCGCTGGACTAACAATGGCGGATTTGTCGGCATTTGCCGGCTCAAACGATTGCGGTACTCTGGATATCCACGGACTCCGTGGATATACAGAGTAGCGCAATCACCGAGTCGGCCGCCATTGTTAGTCCTCACGCTAGGGATAGGAATATTTGAAGTAAAACTCAGATATTTTTAATTTGAAGGGCAAAAACGTCTAAAGGATCTTCTCACATTATAGAACATTATTATCAGTCAACATACTAATGTATAAAAACTTCATTTAATAATTATTACACCATAAATACGCATTTAAGTGTTCAATATACTCCTTCATAGACATCACAGTTATAGGTATTACAGCAACAAGAACTTAATAAATTACAAGTAACAAATGAAAACAACAATTTTGCAAATAAAATAACAATAGATCTAAACATTTCCAACTGCATTCCTCGTGCAAACTCTCCGGCTTCCGCATATAAGGGCACACTATACTGAAATTTCTCGAAGTTTATTAGTTTTAAGAGTTCACAACAGTGAAACCAATAACTACCATACTTACGAAGCTAGATTCACCAAATTTTGATCACTGGTATATCTGCTTATTAGTGATAAGTGTACAAAATTGCATCCGCCTCTGATACGTGGTTCGCAATTTATTAATTATGTTATTAAAATATTGAACCGCTTTATATAAAAAGCCGCTTGCACTAAAATTGACATTATTCTTAAGTGATTTTCACTTATATGGCTCCTTACATACATGGAATTAAAGCTTACTATAAGGTTTTGCTGTAAAATTAATAAGTAAATTGCTAGAAATTTTTATTAAATAAAAAAATTAAGTCATAAAAATTCCTAGTAATTTACCCATTCGCTGTACAGAAAATTCCAATAGTAATGTTTGTTCCAATGTATATAAAGAATCTTTTAAGTGAATATCAATGAAAAATAATGTAAATTGTGACGCAAGGGTCTTTTTGTGTAAAAAAAACAATACAATATTATTCTATTAAGTTATTAATAAAATGCAAACCACTTATTATAGAGAGACAAAATTTTCTACATGTGTTATTATTAACCAGATATACTAGTGATAAACATTTTGTGAATTTAGCTTTAAAAATATGGAAATTAGTAATTTCAGTATAATGTCCCCAAGGATACACTGACGTGAGGTTTTGTCATTTTGGTCAAAAAAATGGTTTCTTTGTTTTTACCTTTAAAAATTCATTTTTGGTCTAAAGATGCCCTCGGCCAATTTTCATGATCATACGACCAGTCTATCAGCTATTTAGGGTCACATTTTTAAAAGGCTGCGGGCTCTGACTGTTAATTTAAATGCTCCGTCCACGCTCTCCATTATGAATTCTGCTACCATTTTACGCTCTATTTTATACATTATTTATAATATTAGATTTCCGATTGAGCAAGTGTAACTTCTCGAAATATTTCTTCATGGAATCCAACAGGTGTTAGGCCTACTTCAGAGGCTGCTTTCCTTTAAAAAAAAATTTTTATGGGTTATTTTACGACGCTGTATCAACATCTAGGTTATTTAGCGTCTGAATGATATGAAGGTGATAATGCCGGTGAAATGAGTCCGTGGTCCAGCACCGAAAGTCACCCAGCATTTGCTTGTATTGGGTTGAGGGAAAACCCCGGAAGAAACCTCAACCAGGTAACTTGCCCCGACCGGGATTCGAACCCGGGCCACCTGGTTTCGCCGCCAGACGCGCTGGCCGTTACTCCACAGGTGTGGACTCCTTTAAAAAACATTCAGTTACAAAGGAGAGCACAACTCTTGTCTAAAGGAAAATTCCGCTTGTTGCTAGGTGCCATAACGTGTTTTCTATGCTTGGTTTTTGTTTGTGATACAAGAAATATATGCAAGTTTCTAACAGTTTTATTATTAGTGTTATAATAGTATCTACAGTATATAGTAATTTGTAAGTAATATTTATCTATTATAGTGTTTTCATAAGTTTACATAGTTTTTTTAGTTGCCGTTATTTATTAGTGTAGGTTAGGTGTGCACTGCGTGGTAGTGTATATAAGGGTAAGTTCTGTACATAATATGCTAGGTCTATAAGTTTCAAAATGCCTAGAAAATAAAAAAGACAGAGACCTGGTTCATTATTATCATCCAAAACTTTGAAGTGAATTTTCTCCACTTTAATTTACTGTAAATTTTGCATTGCTAAAATTCTACTCTTTCTACAGATTTTGTACTACGTGCATGATTTTTTGTAGAGTTTTTTTCTTAATTTATTTATTTTATGTCGTTTTAGCTTAGGAAGTCATTTCGCGAAAATACATAAACAATTCTTACAGTTTACATAGAGTTTACTGTATTAGAATAATGATTAGAGGTTTTTGAATATGTTCTTAACAAAACTTACTATCAGGATTATACCTAACACTCATATTTTTTGTTGTTGTTGTTTAGTCAAATGTTCGAAGACATGTTTGAATCTCATAAGTACCACCAACACTCATGGGACAACTAGGCCAGGAGATAATGGGGTAGGGTGGACAGTTCCTTTCTCCCTCCAATGCATACTTCGCCGCTTAGCTACATATTCCACTAATCAGACTTCAGATGCATACAAACAATTGTTCTTCTTCGGACACATATCGTCAAGTGAGATGTACTGCCTGATAATATATATGCATATCAGCCAGAATGTTAATAAAAAGGTATTTTTAATACTATTTTTTTACGCTCGAGTTGAATTTTTTTCTGTTTTTACACTTTTAGTGCATTAAATATTTTTAATTATTTTTTTTTAGTAAAATAAAAGGAAAATTGTATACTAAGTTTTGTTTCTGAAGGTCTGACAAGTATGTAGACAAAAATTCTGGCCATAATAGTAGCAATTTTTGAAAACCTAAATTTACGCAATTTAAAATTACAAATTAAAAATATAAAATTTCAGAGATCTACCTAGAATAGTTTAGAAAATTGAAATTTCACATCAGTCTAACCTTAATAGGGTTTCTAGTTTCTACAGTCTCTGCGTTTTCCAATCGAGCCAAACAATACAATCTTGTCTCAAGAATGAATTCAGAACTTCACAAATATATTATGTCATTCTTGCAAATAGCAAATAGGATTAAATTCAGAAATGCTTGATTTGAAAGGGAGAACATGGTAAAAATTTGATACTGATCATAATTGGTACGTGATTTTCATTTGTTTTATGTAGAAATATCATTGCTGAAACAATTTAAATTCTAGATTAGTTTTATAAAAATATTTTGGTGACCAATTTTTGAAAAAATATATATCAAAATATAGTCATTCATTAATCTCACAATGCATGTTCGCTTAGGTAGAGGATCGTTCCTTTTTATATTTATAACCACTTCTTTCCTTTTTCCTTATTTCTTTCACCTTGTCACAGTGAAAACAAATGTGCGCTTTTTTCAGTTTTCTGTGAACAGTTCTGAACACAGCAGCATTGCATTTTTTCGCACTTCAATTACATTATTTCCCTATACAACTGTATACTGCATAGCGCGCGCTGGACTAACAATGGCGGATTTGTCGGCATTTGCCGGCTCAAACGATTCCGGTACTCTGGATATCCACGGACTCTGGTACAAATTTGAAACCTCTCGCGCAGGTGCGCGCGACGCCATGTTTGGGGAGAACGAATGATTGTTTCTATAACGCATTCGAAGTTTAGAAAATACCATTGAGTATATAGCCGTTTTCTTAGTGGATTTCCTCCTTCACTGTAATATAACTAAACTTATTTACGTATTTTCTAACGTATAATATAAAATAACAGAAGTAAATCTAAATATTGTAACTAAGCATTGTTTTAAATATAAACGCCTTATATTGCTCATAAATATACTTATTAGTTCATTTCTATATCCTATGACCGAATAAATGGAATATTTTTACTTATGTTATTTTATATGCGTTGGAAAATGCGTAAATAATTTATTTAAATTATATTACAAAGAGGGGGGAATGTCCGCTAAAAATGTCTATATACCCAATGGTATTTTCCAAACACCTAACGCATTGCAATAATAATCCTCAGTGTTTTGAGAATCAGAAGCGATATGACTCTTCTACTGCAGACTGATTGCAATTCCCTCATTCTTACATCATTCTCAATGACACAATATTGTCAAAATGTGATTGTATTCATTGCTGGCTTAGTTGTTAAATCATTAAGAAAAATATGGTGTAATAAATCTAAAGACTCAATTTGTGGTACGTAGCCTACCAGCAGGAAACAAGATCTCTTTTGTTTTTTTAACGAAACAATAATGGGAGTCTTGTCATTCCATCATCTGAGATTATAGAAATATACCGCTTAAGTGAAAGAGCGATTATACAGATGTTGACAGTTCAATGGCATATTACCACCCACTCTTACATCGTGTGAAAACAATGTGCTCTAGCAGTAGAACGCTTGTTCAATCTTTCTACACTTATAGGAACATATTTTAGAAAATGGATCCCAGATTCCTCGCGAGAATAATATTTTTTGAACTTGTTAAACTGACCACAAAAGTACATAAAGATCTACCGACGTAGCTCAGTGGGCTGAGGACTGTCGGTCCGGAGTCGCGCTCGGTCGCGGATTAGATTTCCGCTGATTTCCTAGTTGGGTTTTTTCTTATATCCCCAACCGTAAGGTGAATGTCAGGTAATCTATGGCGGATCCTTGGCCTCGTCTCACCAGATATCATCTCGCTATCATCAATACCATATCTAGTAGTTGATACAGCGTCATTAAATAACCAAATAAAAGAAAGTACTACATAAAGAGCAGATGTCAGCACACAGCTTAATGTTACCAGTACAACACGACTTTACATAAAAATGTTGTAAGACAATATTTAACGAGTGTCAATAATAATAATAATAATAATAATAATAATAATAATAATAATAATAATAATAATGAATTAATAGGCAAGATGTTCTGTACACTAGGCCTGAGTTCTATTACATGACTAATTGACTAATTCATGCATGTGACGTTTATTTCATACTACAGCTGTGATAATAAGCTATTGTACGTAGGCCTACATATATTTCTAACTAAAACATTAGGTACGTGTTTGTATTTTACAGGTGTAGGCCTATATTATGTGATATGGAATCGAATAAATAATAATTGTTCATTTCTCGTCCACGTCAAAGCAAACGTTTTTACAATACAGGCCTAATGTAACGTCTTACACAGGCAGTGTTTTGTTAATAATAGTTAATACTAATAATTTTCTTTTCATCTGAACTATTACTACAATATGCATTTGTATTTCTGTTCGCTCTATATGTTGTCAAATGACTATACAACATCTTTAGTTACGTTATCAAATTGTTACAGTTTTCTTTCGTTTCATGTTAAACTAACGGTAACTAAGTTTGATTATATGTTTAACGTGGTCGCTTTAAATATTATTAAGATTGTTTGTTCATTTATCCATTCAGATTGATTTATAAGAGACACCAAACAAATATTTTAAACATTCAGCATTGTATAGTGCAGCCGTTTGCTAGCCGGTGCTTCTCCCAAAGCATGGCGGCGGACGCAAGCTTCAATTTGTCCCTACTCTAAACTTCTGCGCAGCCTCTGCTGTAGGGGCTCGGTCACGTCCGCGCCGCATGGCGCCGACCTCTCTTCTGCCGGACGCGCACGAATTTCACCGAAACGCCGAGGATATTCGGACTGCTCGTCCCGGGCAGTCCCTTGGTAGGCCGCTAATCGGTCCAGATGCACCACCATCATCTTCCCTCGGGGTTGTCGCTGGATGCGGTACACCACGTCGTTGATCCAGGTCACCACGCGGTATGATCCATCCCAGGCACGCTGCAGCTTTGGTGATTTTCCTTTGGTTCTGGTAGGTCGATACAGCCACACCAGATCGCCCTCCTGGAATCCTGCAGAGTTGGCTAATCTGTCGTAGCGCACTTTCATCCTGTCGCTGGCCATCTTGAGGTGCTCTCTGGCCAGTTGGTGGACTCCATTCAACTTCTCGGTCAGTTCTGCCTCATAGTCAGTCGCTGGCTGGTCGGCGCTGGGTGGCGTGCCAAACAGCAGATCACAGGGCAGGCGCAGCTCTCTCCCGAAGACCATGTTTGCCGGTGTCATCCCTGTTGTATCGTGGACCGACGCTCTGTAGGCCAAGAGGAACAGTGAACTCTGTCATCCCAGTCTCGCTGATGGTTGGACACCACCTTCCGCAGGTGCTCCTCCACGGTTTTGATGTATCGTTCCACCATGGACGGCATGGTGGGTGGAGGGGAGTGGTCCTGGTTTTATGCATCCCCAGACGCTCGAACAATTCTCCCATCAGGTTGGATTCGAAGTTGCGCCCCTGATCACTATGCAATTCCCGGGGCACCCCGAATCGACAGATGAAGTTGTCAAGTAGTGCGTCTGCCACCGTCGAAGCCTCTTGGTTGTGTATCGCGTACACATCTGGCCATTTTGTGAAGTAATCCATGGCTACTAGCAGGTAGCGGTTCCCTCGATCCGTGGCCGGGAATGGTCCAGCAACGTCGATGTCGATTCTTTCAAAAGGAGCTCCCACGTTGTACTGCTGCATGGCTCCCCTGCTGCGTGTCCTTGGTCCGCGACTGGTTGCACATGTGTCGCACCTCCGGCACCATTGTTCCGTGTCTGTTGTCAGATGCAGCCAGTAGAACCTCTGCCTTAACTTGCCCAGCGTCTTGTTGGCTCCCAGGTGGCCTCCAGTCACGCTAGCGTGAGTCTTCTCCAGAACTTCCTTCAGCTTGCTCCCGGGCACGATAAGTTCTATGCGGGTCCTTCCATCGGCCGAAATTAAAAAAGCTCAACTACGTTTCGCTTTTTCAATCTTTTCCTCGAACATGAAAACATCAACATACCGCTCTTGTAACGCATATTACTATTGTGCTCTTTCTTCCACGGCCTCGTGAAAGTCGATGTTGAATACAACAGACATTAAAAAAAAAACAACTGACTGTAGAAGATTGCATTTAATATTACACATGAATGTTTGATCTATATAATTTTATTTTTTATGTTTTAATTAATTTAATGTCCATTTGTTCGATTTTAATGTAGTCTATGTTCTTCTCCTGGTTATGAAGGTTAAATGTGAAAACTTTGACACATATCGGTCAAAGCGTGTAGATTTGTATAGATACATACATACATACATACATACATAACCACATTGACTTTTATAATAAGATATAACACTATAACAACAGTTTCTTTTATCTCCACAACACGCCAATAAAATGATGGGAATAATAATAATAATAATAATAATAATAATAATAATAATAATAATAATAATAATAATAATACCAAAAACATATTGAAATTATTAAACCCGATCATGATTATAATTATAACTTCAATTTGATTGCATCCTTAAGAAATAGCTCAACCTGTTCTTGAAAGCAGTTCCTTGTCTGACAGCCCCTAATCTTCTGAGGTAAAAATTTCATTGAAGAGGGACTGAGACAGTAAAAGAAGATGCATAGTGGGATATATTATGACAAGGAATTGCCTGGATTTGGCTCTCCTGTGCCTGGTTTTTAGATTGTGATTAGAGGATAAGTAATTAAATCAGGAATGTAGATAATTTAAAATAGATGTGCAGAGAACTCGAAACAGAAGAGACGGGGAATGAAGTGATCTACGCTTATTGAGTCGCAGCCAAGATAAATATTTTAATGAGAGTTTAATATGGTCGAATCTGCGAGTATTTCTGATGAATTTAACACATATTGTGCATACACTGGAGCTTGGTGAAAAGTTCAGTTTTTAGGTCTGTAAGTAGGCTACAGGTATTACGTCACAAGTCAAATATTGATAATACGAAGGTTTGCACTAAAGTCTGTTTCAATTTTGGCGGAAGGAAGTTTCTGAACGGGTTAAGAGAATGCATAGTGTAGCATACGCTCTTGGATATCGGTATTTTCTTTATTTGGTAATCCCAATTTATATTTTCATCGAAATAAATGCCAAGGTTTCTGACGATGCGGTGGTACAGAATAATGGTATTATTTACTGTAATGACTGGGATGTCTGTTGTTAGTGTTCAGTAGTGTCTTATATCCAATTATTATAGCTTGTGACTTACTAGCATTTAACCTAAGACCGAACTTATTCGCCCATAGAGAAACTTAGTTCAGATGATGATTAAGTCTTCCAGTAGTTGCATCAATTTCGTCTGATCAAGAGTGGATATGTAAGTCATCTGCGTAAATGTGGTATTTGCAATAGTGTAAGTTTGTAGTTACGTCATTAACGGAGTGGTCCAAGCACAGTACCTTATAGCACTCCTGCTTTCATGTATCGCCAAGTGAAAAACTTTTAAATAATAACCTATAAAATAGCAATTGACAGCATTGTTAAACAAACTTAAAAATAAGTCGTAAGATACAGATTCACAAATAGGTATGGGCAAGGG
The DNA here is from genome assembly GCF_040183065.1 of Periplaneta americana. Lineage (NCBI taxonomy): Eukaryota > Metazoa > Arthropoda > Insecta > Blattodea > Blattidae > Periplaneta > Periplaneta americana. Next base: position 139,998,905 of record NC_091124.1, on the reverse strand, counting down.
ACCTATCAGGATTCTTATGCTCTCTTTAATTATACATAGTAGAGTAGGGACAAAGAGAAAGTATAGCAGAGTTGCAAAAAATAGAGACTGTGATGGCAATACAAGTTTTCAGCATTTATGAAAACAAGAAAGTGATTTCTGGCATGCCAAATGTATTTCTTTATACGTGCAACGATTTTTCTTAATCTATTACAATAATTTTGTTCATATTCAGTGTATATGGGTCAATTCAACCACGGATGACGCACATGAATTATAGGTAATCACCAAAGGACGGATAAGCGTGACTGTTCTTACAAGTTTACTAACCATTTACTATAGTCTTTTTATGTTGAAGCACAGACGGTGACTCCAGAAGTACACAACGGGCGCGTACCTGCAATGTCCGTACAGATGTGTCAAAAGAATGCGTACACTGTGCTGTACATAATGGCTGTGAATTTGTACTCCTTTATAAAGCACTACTTGTATTTACGTGTAACGTGAATACTACGTAGTCTGTGCATTGCAGGGGACAATAATGTACATGCGGAGATTGTCGAAAGTGAACGTTCTGCGTCTCTCACTTAAACAAAAATTATATCGTGAGAAACTCCTTTCGACATCGCAAGACGTAATAGGTGCATACAAATAATATACTATATCAGGAATATCAATATCAATATCTGATATATTTCTTTCACTGTTTGATATCGAGGGCTCTATTTGTTTTTTGCAGTAACATATCTCGCTCGCCCTACATGATTGAAAAAAAACATTATTTTTTGCTAACACATTCTGAAGTTTCTCGTTCACTTTTTTCGTAACTTCCGGCTTTGGTTTCCTTAAGTTTTACAGATATTTCTTCTATATGTTTATAGCCTTTGGCATGTGTAAATCAGATGTTTCTAACAACGTTATGGCTTTCGGTAAGTGATGAAAGTTATTCTGTATGAAATCTAAACTGTTCGCAAGGTCATCTGAAATTAGGGATTTTGCTATTTCAATTACATGTGCCTTTGTAGAATCTGAACTATTGATCACTTTCACAATTTGAACATAATATGTGGCATAATAGAAGGCAGCCTCCAGCCAACTACCCCATCTTGTTTTTTTTTTGTAGGTTATTTTACGACGCTTTATCAACATCTCAGGTTATTTAGCGTCTGAATGAGACGTAGGTGATAACGCCGGTGAAATGAGTCCGGGGTCCAGCACCGAAAGTTACCCAGCATTTGCTCATATTGGGTTGAGGGAAAATCCCGGAAAAAACCTCAACCAGGTAACTTGCCCCGACCGGGAATCGAACCCGGGCCACCTGGTTTCGCGGCCAGACGCGCTGACCGTTACTCCACAGATGTGGACATCCCATCTTGTTATTATGGGGTTTGGTGGAAGGGGAACCCTGGGAGCGATTTTCTTGAATTTTTGTATTCGGAAAGGTTCTTTCAGAAAAATGTTCTTATCGTTGCCTATAAAGCTATCGACGTCATTATAAGAAGAGCGAATTACTTCCGCTAAGCAAGTAAGGTGAACCAACTTAGGATATATTTTTTTATGTCATTGGCCCCTTTATCATATAGGGCGCAGCATCTGTGACTAAAAGAAGTACATTATTATGCCTGATACCACTAGGACACAAAATACTCACGGCATTAGACAATACAGTTGTCATTGTTGTGTGGTTCACATTTTCTATCGTCTCACACGTTAGTACATATTTCTTTCCAGTAGAGTTAGGTATAAATATTCCTACAATTACATTTGCATCCGATGTTGACGGATTCTCTTGTATGTATTCCCTGTGATGTCTGCTGTTGCAATGCCTTTCTAAGTGCCATTTTTTCGTAGCTCTTAACGTCACTTTACATGTATTACACGTAATTATTTCTCCTTCACTGCTGAAGATATTACCTCCGAACTGGTGTACAAGCGTTCACTTTTTCACTTTGTACACGTTTTTCTTTAGGCATCTGACAGTTTATAAATAACAACACAAATAGCACAATCTTGTTCCTAATTGCTCTGTTTAACTGTAGGTCCACTACTATGCGTAGTTCATCGGTTACCTCGTATTCCCACATAATAACTTCGCATTTGCTTTCACTAGTAGTAGCATACGCCACCCGTTTGCGAAGCGGAACGTGATGTTCCTACTACATACTGTATAATTCTTTACCCACTGGCTGTACCTAAGGAACACGTGCCGAGACATTCTGCTCTCTGCATCAGTAACATGAAGCCACGGAACCTGGTCACTCTGATCCGCCCTCTGGTAATCACCTTTACTGAGAAATTTAATGAAAAGAATAACATAAAGTGGCGATAAACTCAAAATCGGACCTAGATATTTTTTAAACATAAAAAAGTGAAAAATAAAATGTTATGTGCAATATGTCTTCAAGAACATTTGTAGCGGATAAATTATTTACATAGTTACATATGTCTATATAAAAATTAGCCTATTCAATAAAAGATATCAATACGAATTGCATAGCAAAATTTATGTAACTCTAACCATTATGGAAAAAAACTTTTCCTGTAATCATTTTATTTTTATATACAGACGAAGTCAAAAATGTACTCTCTATCTGTGTTTGCTTCCTGTCACAAATAAATTGAAAGCCAAGTAGGATTGTGTGAATCGTTAATTCACAGCCATCAAGTTAACAAGCCATGCTACTGTTAGAATTGGCAACGATGGAATAGGGCTCAGACTCCGAGCTGAAGTTTAAAGTCAAGTGCGGAAGAATGATCGAAGATCGTAGTGAAACTTTAATTTAAATTAACATTTAGTTTTTTAAGGGTGGATATTGTTTTTAACAGCTGCGTGTTTTTTTTACTGTATTACGGGAAAAATATAACGGTAAGAATTACTCGTACTATAATCGTGTTAATATTTACTTAACTTGCCCAACCTAAGAATTTGACATTTAATTTTAGACGTACATATTTGTAGTAGGTATCGTTAAAGTTCAATTATTTAGATTTTAGGGGTGGTATTCATAGACATTTCGCAGCACGCGCTACGAGCGTACTAAGCTAGTCCCGGCTATCCACTGGTTACTAGTACAGAATTCAAATCATATCCTATCGCTAACACTGGTTTATGAATACGAAAAACGCTGATAATCCACCGAAAGCCCGCGCTAAAAATGTCTATGAATACGGCCCTAGATGTCTAGACGATGCTGTATTCCCGAATGTATGCAGGTCTATATCTACGATAGTACATTAAAATCATGCACGCATGGAACAACATTTTAATTCCCCTAAGATTAAAATAGAAGAGAAGCATGGATTCGTTCAGTACTTTTATATTTTGTTTCTGGTCTCTTAACTTGTTACCGACATCAGATACTTCATTTCATATTAAGCTACAATTATTTTATTTTTATCATTTTTAGGGTCCAACTTTCACATCCACACAACTGTGTTAGGGCTACTATCACCCTATAACACTTCAATCTAGTTTCCCTATTTCAATTTTTAAAATAGCGCTTAATTGTGCCGCACGAATAATAAAATTCTTGTAACTTTTAGTCACATCATAATTTAGTAAGAGATATTGTAACCGAGATACTGAAATTTATTAAGCTGCTCAAATATTTTATTGCTAACAATATTATCTCTCCTACCAACACTACAACACTATCGCCGCTATCAACAGTGCAACACTACAATCACTTTCAACATTACAACATTACTGATGCTGTCAGTATTTTCGCTGTTAACACTTTTAATTAATTTCGAATTCTGCAGCAAGAATGGCGTCACTTTTTTTTAAATATTGCTTTATTATATTTTGTATCATTGATTTATTTTGTGTTTTAAATCTATTTCTTTATTCCTTTTATTTTTTATTTTAATGTTATACTTTCAAACGTAAATCTCTCAGGTTAAATTCGCACTTGTATAGACCTATTTAATTTAATTTTTTAAAGGATGCGTACCTATTTCACGTAACTTCCGTATTCGGTCTCATATTCGGGTAAATGTGACATTGTAATAATTTATTGTCAGCAAAAAGATTTTTCTTGTATAAGATGAAACAATCCATATTTAATGTGTTCTATGTTTTCTCGCTTCACAAAAGTATCTACCAACATTCAAGTTATAAGGGTGGTGGTAGAAGTAATGTTGACAGTGGCGGCAGTGTTGACGGTAATCGTAGTATTGTGGTGTTAATAGTGGTAGTGTAGACGGCAGTGACAGTATTGTGGTGTTGATAGAGGTTGTAGCATTGACAGCGGTACTGTCAACACTACCACTACTATGAATACTACAACATTGCCACCACTACCATCATTGTCAACACTACCAGTATTGTGTGCATAGTTGTAACGGCGAAAGTGTGGTAGTGCTAGTAGCAGAGGTAATATTGTAGCGTTGGTATTAAGCAGGGTTGATAGTGGTCTAAAAGTGTTGATTGTATCGGACGCAGTACTTATTCATACAAACAACGTTCTAGGTTATTAAATGATAGAGACTATAATATGATGATAACGAACAAATGCTGAAATGAGGCAGGGCAAGCCGAAATATCCAGAACAAAGATGTCCAAAGTCACAATGTTCGTCACGAATCTTAAAAAAGTTTTACAAGTAATAATGAGACTATGATTAAACATCAGAACACTAAAAACATTAACGAATCACAACAAGAAACAAAGAACACATCCGGAAATCATACTACTAGTACTCCTTCATGCTTACAGCCCATGAAGAGCCTCGGTATAAATCCACAACAAAAACTAATAATGGGAAGGAATAACAAAATCTTGTGTGGTTGGGCGCATCGTTAGCCAGACGGCTACAGTATCGACTTTCCGCTGGTAATCCGCGTTCGAAACCTGGCGAGTTCCACTGGGATTTGTGATGGCCAAAAACGATGTTTGGTAATAGGTATTCTTGGGGCATTCCCGTTTTCCCTATCTGCATTCCGCCATTGCTCCATTAATCTCATACAGGGCCATGTAGTTCGCTTCATATGGTGTTTGGGAGCAACGTCTAATGGCGGCTAAAAGAACCACAGCTTTGGCGTGTCGATGGGGACTCTTGGGCTGAATGATGTAAGTCAAGTGGCCGTCACTAGATAAAAAAGTCTTGTATTGGTTTCTGGATACATTATGTAATAGAAATATAAATTCTCACTGTATTTGCTATGTAACAGTGTCATTTACTGAAATTTACTCGGTAAAGGATTATGATGAAATGTTTACTAGTAGGTATTAGATTACTATTACCTTATTTTTGTATGTAATAACAGTGCATTGTATGAGTTGAAAGTGATATTTTATCATAGTTATAGTGATGATTTTATTTTGTTCATTTTTATGTGAAGTGTTTTAATATTTATTAATACTGGAATTCTAAACTTTGAACTAGTTCATTGGTATGAATACGAATTTGCGTTGTATTACTGAATGTCTGGGCTAATATGGAGGAAACAGCGGGCTCTTCAAACGTGCCTAATTTCTTGGACTGTAACCGTGTGCTGAAAATTTTGTGGAAGCAGCCATTTGGTGGACTTAAATATGACAATTTAAGTGTGATATAATAAAGCAGGGATGGTCTACGCCACATCTTCCAAATCTGAGCATGAAAACTAAGAATTACATTCGCCATTTCTAAGAATCTTGGTACAAATGTTATTTTATGGCTCCGTCATTGAGATTTTTGACAAAAAGGATCGCAGAATTGGCCAGAATTTCAAATAAAATGTGTATGTGTCCTAACATTTAGTATATTTGCATTCATCCAAAAAATTCATAATGATGATGATGATGATAATAATAATAATAATAATAATAATAATAATAATAATAATAATAATTTTATTTATCTACAGATTTCTAATGTTTACACATCTTTCTGTGCCTAAAGTCTTATTCTTGTTCTCTACTCTTCTCTGTCCATCCAATCCATGTCGTTGTCTGCACTCTCTCGTAATAATAATAATAATAATAATAATAATAATAATAATAATAATAATAATAATAATAATATAAATACAGTAGCGCTCAAAAGTATTTTGTAGTTAAGGTTTTATGCTGTCAGTACTGTTTGCATGCAGTTACAACAACGCAAAGCACACAGCTGTGTCATTCTATGAGTAGCATCACGTTGCTGTGGTTACGTATCTAGAAAACAGGCAAGTTCACAGAACAACAATATAAAATAACGAGCACAGCGAGTTTTTCAATTTCCGAGATTTTGTAATGCAATTGACAAACGTGTAGGCCTATTGTACAACATTTTTTGCACGATCATATTTTTAAAATTGCAACTAAAATATATTTTGCACTGAAAATTTAGAACAATATTATTCCAAAGCCATTGGAAAAGTATACATTGTTACTGTAATGGTAACTAAGTAACAATAAGAAGTGCACTGTAATAGGTATATTTCAGTATAGTTTTATGTTATGAAGAATAGTTTCCCTAGCAACAAGTTTCTGTGTGAAAATTCTAACTTTCAAGTCCTAACAACAATAGCTGTAAAGTAACAAAAAAACACGATCGTGCAAAAATTAATATTCCCTAATACTTATCTCACATTCTTTGATTACTCTGTAAATTATGCATTAATCTTAATATTCGCCTTTTTCAATGCCTCTTTCTTTTCTTCTTTAATTATCATCAGTTCATTCCTACTTCTTCTATCGCACTGTTTTCTCTATAGCTATCCTTTCTTTCTCTAGTATCTATAATAATTTACTACTTCTACGTTATACAAATTTCACATTTACTTGTCGATCATTCTTACAGTTCCACTTTATCGTTCTTTCTAAGTCTATTGTTACACTTATCACTATTTATTGTTTGCACAGATTCATTTATTTATAGTATATACTATTACCATATACACAGTACGTCCTGATTCTTAAATTATTTCACTGGCTGCACATTAACAACTCGCCACTGATTACACTCCTTAACCTGAGCCGCTCTGGATTGAAATGAAGACATCATTTCCAAACCATTACTGTCCGTTCAAGTGGTTATGTCGCATGCAGTTTTCCCTCACACGTTTCTTCTGGCCCCTGCGTAAAGGCTAGTGGTTGGGCTGTTTGGCCCTTTCCTGAAAATATTTTCTGTACGGAATTGGAAGTATACGTTAAGCCTTGGTTTTTCTGAATCGACGCATGCGACATGCGATATGCGAGACCTCGCAAATCGTACGTCGCATGCGTCGGTTCAGAAAAACAACGTATTCCGAATCTCAGCGCTGAGCAATCAGATGGCATCACAGTGTTCCGAATTTTAGCAATGGCATCATTGATGCTCCAGTGCTGTAGCAGAACTTCCATCAGCGTGCAGAGGTATTAGTATTAGTATTAGTATTTATTTATTTAATCTGGTAGAGATAAGGCCGTCAGGCCTGTCAGTGTTCATCAATCTCCATCAGTGAATCTGATTGGTTCTTGTAAAGGACGGGAATTGGCAGACGAATGACATTGTGCACTGCTATGTCATGGTGGTGTGTTCTGCTGTGTTGTTTTTAATGAGCACATGAGCACAACGTAAAAATTATATGTCAGTGTGATTGCGTACGGCCACAGGCACGTCATTCAACGTCGGTGGACTATAGTCGCTTTCCTCATGCTTTCCACCTCTCTCTCGCGAGTTCTGTATCCCTGTGTTAATGGCTTATGAACGAAAATGTCAACGGATCAGTTACTAGGCCTAATACTGGTTAAAGAAATAAATTACTTGTGCTCTCTGTTCTTTGAGCAACATGGCAATATGAAAATTTCGCAAAATCTTGCTAGAGTAGCACATACAACAAATCTTACAGCCGCCATGATAGCAATTGAACCTTCCAGCAGTTTTGTTCCAATTTCGCTGCAGCGTGACATTGTTGTCCACCGGTCCGCTGAGATTCGGATTACGCTGTATACAACCGTTTAAAATAATTTAAAGAAAAAGGACCTCGTTAAGTAAGTAACTGTCATTTGATTTCCACCGTTTCGACGGCCCTGCGACATAACCACTCGGACGGACAGTAGCAGATTCGGAAAAAGATAGTGTCCCAGCCCCCTCTCTACATGAAGACACTGAATTATAATACAATTTAGGCCACCCATCATGGCGTCCGTAAATAAGAACGGGAAATGGTTTCAGGCTGAAATTATTTTATACAAGGTGTTTAATAGCAGTCCTTATAAGAAACGAATCCTTAGCACAGTATGAATGGAAATGTTCACTGTCATTTTGTTCCTTTTCGATTAAATTTGTCAGAAATAATTATTTACATGACATTTTTTTTATTCCCTTGTCTTTTCAGAAGTACACATTATGTCTTTACATTAGTGTTCTTATTATATTATACTAGCCATACCCGTGCGCTTCGCTGCACTTGTTATAAATAAATATCATTGACTTAAATCTGTTAATTTCCAAATACAGCTTTATTATTGTTAGTGAATAATTAATTTATTATCAGTTATAAATCGTTTCCTACTGAAATATTTTCAAAGTTGTATTTAGAACTATGAATGTAACTGTTATTACCATGTAATAGTTTCTGTAGTTCAATTAATTCTACTTTTAAGTTTGGTATTATGTTAGACCTAACAGCTCTGAAATAGAATATATTTGTAAGAACTGAAGGTTGTTATTCTCAGCCTTATCTCTACCAGATTAAATAAATAAATACTAATACTAATGATGAGAGAGAGATGGAACGGAGAAAAATTCTCTCCGGCGCCGGGATTTGAACCCGGGTTTTCAGCTCTCCGTGCTGATGCTTTAACCACTAAGCCACGCCGGATACAATCCCGACACCGTTGAGAATCGTCTCAGATTAAGCTCCATCTCTTGGGTTCCCTCTAGTGGCCGCCCTCTGCACTACGTCATAGATGTCTATGCACGCAGGACCGAAGTCCATACATGTGTAGAGGTGCACTCAGATGAGTGACTGGTTGGCCGGGGTCCGACGGTATGGGCGCCGTCTTTAAATCACAAAGTGATTTATTACGCGACTTCGGTCCTGCGTGCATAGACATCTATGACGTAGTGCAGAGGGCGGCCACTAGAGGGAACCCAAGAGATGGAGCTTAATCTGAGACGATTCTCAACGGTGTCGGGATTGTATCCGGCGTGGCTTAGTGGTTAAAGCATCAGCACGGAGAGCTGAAAACCCGGGTTCAAATCCCGGCGCCGGAGAGAATTTTTCTCCGTTCCATCTCTCTCTCATCATCTGAGAAAGCAGAATATCTGCATGGAAATATCATATGTACTTCGGTACATCAAAATAAATACTAATACTAATACCTCTGCACGCTGATGGAAGTTCTGCTACAGCACTGGAGCATCAATGATGCCATTGCTAAAATTCGGAACACTGTGATGCCATCTGATTGCTCAGCGCTGAGATTCGGAATACGTTGTTTTTCTGAACCGACGCATGCGACGTACGATTTGCGAGGTCTCGCATATCGCATGTCGCATGCGTCGATTCAGAAAAACCAAGGCTTAACGTATACTTCCAATTCCGTACAGAAAATATTTTCAGGAAAGGGCCAAACAGCCCAACCACTAGCCTTTACGCAGGGGCCAGAAGAAACGTGTGAGGGAAACCTGCATGCGACATAACCACTCGAACGGACAGTAATGGTTTGGAAATGATGTCTTCATTTCAATCCAGAGCGGCTCAGGTTAAGGAGTGTAATCAGTGGCGAGTTGTTAATGTGCAGCCAGTGAAATAATTTAAGAATCAGGACGTACTGTGTATATGGTAATAGTATATACTATAAATAAATGAATCTGTGCAAACAATAAATAGTGATAAGTGTAACAATAGACTTAGAAAGAACGATAAAGTGGAACTGTAAGAATGATCGACAAGTAAATGTGAAATTTGTATAACGTAGAAGTAGTAAATTATTATAGATACTAGAGAAAGAAAGGATAGCTATAGAGAAAACAGTGCGATAGAAGAAGTAGGAATGAACTGATGATAATTAAAGAAGAAAAGAAAGAGGCATTGAAAAAGGCGAATATTAAGATTAATGCATAATTTACAGAGTAATCAAAGAATGTGAGATAAGTATTAGGGAATATTAATTTTTGCACGATCGTGTTTTTTTGTTACTTTACAGCTATTGTTGTTAGGACTTGAAAGTTAGAATTTTCACACAGAAACTTGTTGCTAGGGAAACTATTCTTCATAACATAAAACTATACTGAAATATACCTATTACAGTGCACTTCTTATTGTTACTTAGTTACCATTACAGTAACAATGTATACTTTTCCAATGGCTTTGGAATAATATTGTTCTAAATTTTCAGTGCAAAATATATTTTAGTTGCAATTTTAAAAATATGATCGTGCAAAAAATGTTGTACAATAGGCCTACACGTTTGTCAATTGCATTACAAAATCTCGGAAATTGAAAAACTCGCTGTGCTCGTTATTTTATATTGTTGTTCTGTGAACTTGCCTGTTTTCTAGATACGTAACCACAGCAACGTGATGCTACTCATAGAATGACACAGCTGTGTGCTTTGCGTTGTTGTAACTGCATGCAAACAGTACTGACAGCATAAAACCTTAACTACAAAATACTTTTGAGCGCTACTGTATTTATATTATTATTATTATTATTATTATTATTATTATTATTATTATTACGAGAGAGTGCAGACAACGACATGGATTGGATGGACAGAGAAGAGTAGAGAACAAGAATAAGACTTTAGGCACAGAAAGATGTGTAAACATTAGAAATCTGTAGATAAATAAAATTATTATTATTATTATTATTATTATTATTATTATTATCATCATCATCATCATTATGAATTTTTTTGATGAATGCAAATATACTAAATGTTAGGACACATACACATTTTATTTGAAATTCTGGCCAATTCTGCGATCCTTTTTGTCAAAAATCTCAATGACGGAGCCATAAAATAACATTTGTACCAAGATTCTTAGAAATGGCGAATGTAATTCTTAGTTTTCATGCTCAGATTTGGAAGATGTGGCGTAGACCATCCCTGCTTTATTATATCACACTTAAATTGTCATATTTAAGTCCACCAAATGGCTGCTTCCACAAAATTTTCAGCACACGGTTACAGTCCAAGAAATTAGGCACGTTTGAAGAGCCCGCTGTTTCCTCCATATTAGCCCAGACATTCAGTAATACAACGCAAATTCGTATTCATACCAATGAACTAGTTCAAAGTTTAGAATTCCAGTATTAATAAATATTAAAACACTTCACATAAAAATGAACAAAATAAAATCATCACTATAACTATGATAAAATATCACTTTCAACTCATACAATGCACTGTTATTACATACAAAAATAAGGTAATAGTAATCTAATACCTACTAGTAAACATTTCATCATAATCCTTTACCGAGTAAATTTCAGTAAATGACACTGTTACATAGCAAATACAGTGAGAATTTATATTTCTATTACATAATGTATCCAGAAACCAATACAAGACTTTTTTATCTAGTGACGGCCACTTGACTTACATCATTCAGCCCAAGAGTCCCCATCGACACGCCAAAGCTGTGGTTCTTTTAGCCGCCATTAGACGTTGCTCCCAAACACCATATGAAGCGAACTACATGGCCCTGTATGAGATTAATGGAGCAATGGCGGAATGCAGATAGGGAAAACGGGAATGCCCCAAGAATACCTATTACCAAACATCGTTTTTGGCCATCACAAATCCCAGTGGAACTCGCCAGGTTTCGAACGCGGATTACCAGCGGAAAGTCGATACTGTAGCCGTCTGGCTAACGATGCGCCCAACCACACAAGATTTTGTTATTCCTTGCCATTATTAGTTTTTGTTGTGGATTTATACCGAGGCTCTTCATGGGCTGTAAGCATGAAGGAGTACTAGTAGTATGATTTCCGGATGTGTTCTTTGTTTCTTGTTGTGATTCGTTAATGTTTTTAGTGTTCTGATGTTTAATCATAGTCTCATTATTACTTGTAAAACTTTTTTAAGATTCGTGACGAACATTGTGACTTTGGACATCTTTGTTCTGGATATTTCGGCTTGCCCTGCCTCATTTCAGCATTTGTTCGTTATCATCATATTATAGTCTCTATCATTTAATAACCTAGAACGTTGTTTGTATGAATAAGTACTGCGTCCGATACAATCAACACTTTTAGACCACTATCAACCCTGCTTAATACCAACGCTACAATATTACCTCTGCTACTAGCACTACCACACTTTCGCCGTTACAACTATGCACACAATACTGGTAGTGTTGACAATGATGGTAGTGGTGGCAATGTTGTAGTATTCATAGTAGTGGTAGTGTTGACAGTACCGCTGTCAATGCTACAACCTCTATCAACACCACAATACTGTCACTGCCGTCTACACTACCACTATTAACACCACAATACTACGATTACCGTCAACACTGCCGCCACTGTCAACATTACTTCTACCACCACCCTTATAACTTGAATGTTGGTAGATACTTTTGTGAAGCGAGAAAACATAGAACACATTAAATATGGATTGTTTCATCTTATACAAGAAAAATCTTTTTGCTGACAATAAATTATTACAATGTCACATTTACCCGAATATGAGACCGAATACGGAAGTTACGTGAAATAGGTACGCATCCTTTAAAAAATTAAATTAAATAGGTCTATACAAGTGCGAATTTAACCTGAGAGATTTACGTTTGAAAGTATAACATTAAAATAAAAAATAAAAGGAATAAAGAAATAGATTTAAAACACAAAATAAATCAATGATACAAAATATAATAAAGCAATATTTAAAAAAAAGTGACGCCATTCTTGCTGCAGAATTCGAAATTAATTAAAAGTGTTAACAGCGAAAATACTGACAGCATCAGTAATGTTGTAATGTTGAAAGTGATTGTAGTGTTGCACTGTTGATAGCGGCGATAGTGTTGTAGTGTTGGTAGGAGAGATAATATTGTTAGCAATAAAATATTTGAGCAGCTTAATAAATTTCAGTATCTCGGTTACAATATCTCTTACTAAATTATGATGTGACTAAAAGTTACAAGAATTTTATTATTCGTGCGGCACAATTAAGCGCTATTTTAAAAATTGAAATAGGGAAACTAGATTGAAGTGTTATAGGGTGATAGTAGCCCTAACACAGTTGTGTGGATGTGAAAGTTGGACCCTAAAAATGATAAAAATAAAATAATTGTAGCTTAATATGAAATGAAGTATCTGATGTCGGTAACAAGTTAAGAGACCAGAAACAAAATATAAAAGTACTGAACGAATCCATGCTTCTCTTCTATTTTAATCTTAGGGGAATTAAAATGTTGTTCCATGCGTGCATGATTTTAATGTACTATCGTAGATATAGACCTGCATACATTCGGGAATACAGCATCGTCTAGACATCTAGGGCCGTATTCATAGACATTTTTAGCGCGGGCTTTCGGTGGATTATCAGCGTTTTTCGTATTCATAAACCAGTGTTAGCGATAGGATATGATTTGAATTCTGTACTAGTAACCAGTGGATAGCCGGGACTAGCTTAGTACGCTCGTAGCGCGTGCTGCGAAATGTCTATGAATACCACCCCTAAAATCTAAATAATTGAACTTTAACGATACCTACTACAAATATGTACGTCTAAAATTAAATGTCAAATTCTTAGGTTGGGCAAGTTAAGTAAATATTAACACGATTATAGTACGAGTAATTCTTACCGTTATATTTTTCCCGTAATACAGTAAAAAAACACGCAGCTGTTAAAAACAATATCCACCCTTAAAAAACTAAATGTTAATTTAAATTAAAGTTTCACTACGATCTTCGATCATTCTTCCGCACTTGACTTTAAACTTCAGCTCGGAGTCTGAGCCCTATTCCATCGTTGCCAATTCTAACAGTAGCATGGCTTGTTAACTTGATGGCTGTGAATTAACGATTCACACAATCCTACTTGGCTTTCAATTTATTTGTGACAGGAAGCAAACACAGATAGAGAGTACATTTTTGACTTCGTCTGTATATAAAAATAAAATGATTACAGGAAAAGTTTTTTTCCATAATGGTTAGAGTTACATAAATTTTGCTATGCAATTCGTATTGATATCTTTTATTGAATAGGCTAATTTTTATATAGACATATGTAACTATGTAAATAATTTATCCGCTACAAATGTTCTTGAAGACATATTGCACATAACATTTTATTTTTCACTTTTTTATGTTTAAAAAATATCTAGGTCCGATTTTGAGTTTATCGCCACTTTATGTTATTCTTTTCATTAAATTTCTCAGTAAAGGTGATTACCAGAGGGCGGATCAGAGTGACCAGGTTCCGTGGCTTCATGTTACTGATGCAGAGAGCAGAATGTCTCGGCACGTGTTCCTTAGGTACAGCCAGTGGGTAAAGAATTATACAGTATGTAGTAGGAACATCACGTTCCGCTTCGCAAACGGGTGGCGTATGCTACTACTAGTGAAAGCAAATGCGAAGTTATTATGTGGGAATACGAGGTAACCGATGAACTACGCATAGTAGTGGACCTACAGTTAAACAGAGCAATTAGGAACAAGATTGTGCTATTTGTGTTGTTATTTATAAACTGTCAGATGCCTAAAGAAAAACGTGTACAAAGTGAAAAAGTGAACGCTTGTACACCAGTTCGGAGGTAATATCTTCAGCAGTGAAGGAGAAATAATTACGTGTAATACATGTAAAGTGACGTTAAGAGCTACGAAAAAATGGCACTTAGAAAGGCATTGCAACAGCAGACATCACAGGGAATACATACAAGAGAATCCGTCAACATCGGATGCAAATGTAATTGTAGGAATATTTATACCTAACTCTACTGGAAAGAAATATGTACTAACGTGTGAGACGATAGAAAATGTGAACCACACAACAATGACAACTGTATTGTCTAATGCCGTGAGTATTTTGTGTCCTAGTGGTATCAGGCATAATAATGTACTTCTTTTAGTCACAGATGCTGCGCCCTATATGATAAAGGGGCCAATGACATAAAAAAATATATCCTAAGTTGGTTCACCTTACTTGCTTAGCGGAAGTAATTCGCTCTTCTTATAATGACGTCGATAGCTTTATAGGCAACGATAAGAACATTTTTCTGAAAGAACCTTTCCGAATACAAAAATTCAAGAAAATCGCTCCCAGGGTTCCCCTTCCACCAAACCCCATAATAACAAGATGGGATGTCCACATCTGTGGAGTAACGGTCAGCGCGTCTGGCCGCGAAACCAGGTGGCCCGGGTTCGATTCCCGGTCGGGGCAAGTTACCTGGTTGAGGTTTTTTCCGGGATTTTCCCTCAACCCAATATGAGCAAATGCTGGGTAACTTTCGGTGCTGGACCCCGGACTCATTTCACCGGCGTTATCACCTACGTCTCATTCAGACGCTAAATAACCTGAGATGTTGATAAAGCGTCGTAAAATAACCTACAAAAAAAAAAACAAGATGGGGTAGTTGGCTGGAGGCTGCCTTCTATTATGCCACATATTATGTTCAAATTGTGAAAGTGATCAATAGTTCAGATTCTACAAAGGCACATGTAATTGAAATAGCAAAATCCCTAATTTCAGATGACCTTGCGAACAGTTTAGATTTCATACAGAATAACTTTCATCACTTACCGAAAGCCATAACGTTGTTAGAAACATCTGATTTACACATGCCAAAGGCTATAAACATATAGAAGAAATATCTGTAAAACTTAAGGAAACCAAAGCCGGAAGTTACGAAAAAAGTGAACGAGAAACTTCAGAATGTGTTAGCAAAAAATAATGTTTTTTTTCAATCATGTAGGGCGAGCGAGATATGTTACTGCAAAAAACAAATAGAGCCCTCGATATCAAACAGTGAAAGAAATATATCAGATATTGATATTGATATTCCTGATATAGTATATTATTTGTATGCACCTATTACGTCTTGCGATGTCGAAAGGAGTTTCTCACGATATAATTTTTGTTTAAGTGAGAGACGCAGAACGTTCACTTTCGACAATCTCCGCATGTACATTATTGTCCCCTGCAATGCACAGACTACGTAGTATTCACGTTACACGTAAATACAAGTAGTGCTTTATAAAGGAGTACAAATTCACAGCCATCATGTACAGCACAGTGTACGCATTCTTTTGACACATCTGTACGGACATTGCAGGTACGCGCCCGTTGTGTACTTCTGGAGTCACCGTCTGTGCTTCAACATAAAAAGACTATAGTAAATGGTTAGTAAACTTGTAAGAACAGTCACGCTTATCCGTCCTTTGGTGATTACCTATAATTCATGTGCGTCATCCGTGGTTGAATTGACCCATATACACTGAATATGAACAAAATTATTGTAATAGATTAAGAAAAATCGTTGCACGTATAAAGAAATACATTTGGCATGCCAGAAATCACTTTCTTGTTTTCATAAATGCTGAAAACTTGTATTGCCATCACAGTCTCTATTTTTTGCAACTCTGCTATACTTTCTCTTTGTCCCTACTCTACTATGTATAATTAAAGAGAGCATAAGAATCCTGATAGGTCCCTTGCCCATACCTATTTGTGAATCTGTATCTTACGACTTATTTTTAAGTTTGTTTAACAATGCTGTCAATTGCTATTTTATAGGTTATTATTTAAAAGTTTTTCACTTGGCGATACATGAAAGCAGGAGTGCTATAAGGTACTGTGCTTGGACCACTCCGTTGTATATTTCAGCGCGTCCTGATGCACTAAATGATAGCATTAATAGTCTTAATAAAGATCTTGATTCCATCTCTTCCTGGTCTCAACAATTTGGGCTTAACCTAAACGCATGTAAATCACAGGCTATTCTGTTCGCGAACCGTAGATTAATTCCTGAAGTCAACGACCTGAATATTCCACCTGTGAAACTGGATAAAACAATCATCCCGTTTAGCTCTACCGTAAAAAATCTCGGAGTGCATTTTGAATCTAATCTTAGTTGGGATACGCATATTAAATATACATGTAAGAAGGCATTCTCTATTCTCCATTCACTAAAAAGATTGTATCATTATCCATCTAAATTAAAACAGACGCTGGTACAGACACTCATTCTACCTCATTTCGATTATTGCGACGTTTTGTTCAGTGATCTCAGGATTGATTCCGCCCTGAAACTACAGCGTGTTCATAACGCGTGCGTCCGCTTCATTTGTAATGTTCGATACTATGATCATATCTCACCTTCTTTCGAGAAGTTATCATGGCTTAGGTTACATAAGAGGAGAAATCTGCACTCACTTTCTCTCCTATATCGAATTATGCATACTTCATCCCCCTATTATTTATTCGCTCGTTTTCATACTCTCTCTCGCTATCATAATATTAATACTCGATTACAACGCGATAACACGCTAGAAATTCCACTTCACACATCATCTCTGTATTCCTCATCTTTCACTGTTGCTACCTCTCGTCACTGGAACTCTCTGCCGCCTGAAGTCAAGGGCTGCCGAACATTGAAATCTTTCAAATCCAAGTTAGAAAATTATCTTATGACGAGTTGCCAAACTAACTTACTATTATGACAAGTGTTGTATTGCATGTTTCCACGTATTCACATTTTTTTTTTATGTTCTAGTGATATTTAACTTATTTTATATTTTTGTTCTCATATTTTCCGATAATGGTATATCTCTAATGTGATAAGTTGAGCTACATATAAACATAATTTTCCTTACTGTGTATACTTAAAAATATTGTATTCATTGTATGCTTTGTACTGCACTATTGTATTACTACTATTAGTATTATTATTACTATTAGGCCTGTTATTATTATTTTATTTATTATTATTATTATTAATATTATTATTATCATTACTATTCTTATTTATTATTATTATTATTATTATTATTATTATCATTATTATTATCAATAATTCTTATTTTTTTATACTTTGTAGGCCTCATTTATTTTTGACCTGCTGTTCACATTTTATTATGCTTTTTTCTTTCTTTCTGTATGTTATATATTATGTCTGATTTCTTCTTACTTGTTGTTTACATTTTATTATTATTATCTTATTCAGTTTTGTGTGTACTTTGTAAATGTGTAGTGTTTCTATAACGCAGTTTTTACTCCTGGTTGAGTGTTAGAGAAGGCCGTATGGCCTTAACTCTGCCAGGTTAAATAAATCATTATTATTATTATTATTATTATTATTATTATTATTATTATTATTTTTAATGACGTAACTACAAACTTACACTATTGCAAATACCACATTTACGCAGATGACTTACATATCCACTCTTGATCAGACGAAATTGATGCAACTACTGGAAGACTTAATCATCATCTGAACTAAGTTTCTCTATGGGCGAATAAGTTCGGTCTTAGGTTAAATGCTAGTAAGTCACAAGCTATAATAATTGGATATAAGACACTACTGAACACTAACAACAGACATCCCAGTCATTACAGTAAATAATACCATTATTCTGTACCACCGCATCGTCAGAAACCTTGGCATTTATTTCGATGAAAATATAAATTGGGATTACCAAATAAAGAAAATACCGATATCCAAGAGCGTATGCTACACTATGCATTCTCTTAACCCGTTCAGAAACTTCCTTCCGCCAAAATTGAAACAGACTTTAGTGCAAACCTTCGTATTATCAATATTTGACTTGTGACGTAATACCTGTAGCCTACTTACAGACCTAAAAACTGAACTTTTCACCAAGCTCCAGTGTATGCACAATATGTGTTAAATTCATCAGAAATACTCGCAGATTCGACCATATTAAACTCTCATTAAAATATTTATCTTGGCTGCGACTCAATAAGCGTAGATCACTTCATTCCCCGTCTCTTCTGTTTCGAGTTCTCTGCACATCTATTTTAAATTATCTACATTCCTGATTTAATTACTTATCCTCTAATCACAATCTAAAAACCAGGCACAGGAGAGCCAAATCCAGGCAATTCCTTGTCATAATATATCCCACTATGCATCTTCTTTTACTGTCTCAGTCCCTCTTCAATGAAATTTTTACCTCAGAAGATTAGGGGCTGTCAGACAAGGAACTGCTTTCAAGAACAGGTTGAGCTATTTCTTAAGGATGCAATCAAATTGAAGTTATAATTATAATCATGATCGGGTTTAATAATTTCAATATGTTTTTGGTATTATTATTATTATTATTATTATTATTATTATTATTATTATTCCCATCATTTTATTGGCGTGTTGTGGAGATAAAAGAAACTGTTGTTATAGTGTTATATCTTATTATAAAAGTCAATGTGGTTATGTATGTATGTATGTATGTATGTATGTATCTATACAAATCTACACGCTTTGACCGATATGTGTCAAAGTTTTCACATTTAACCTTCATAACCAGGAGAAGAACATAGACTACATTAAAATCGAACAAATGGACATTAAATTAATTAAAACATAAAAAATAAAATTATATAGATCAAACATTCATGTGTAATATTAAATGCAATCTTCTACAGTCAGTTGTTTTTTTTTTTTAATGTCTGTTGTATTCAACATCGACTTTCACGAGGCCGTGGAAGAAAGAGCACAATAGTAATATGCGTTACAAGAGCGGTATGTTGATGTTTTCATGTTCGAGGAAAAGATTGAAAAAGCGAAACGTAGTTGAGCTTTTTTAATTTCCGAGAACATGAAAACAAACATACCGCTCGTGTATCGTACATTATGTTGTGCGAAGATCGTTTATTACATACCTGAAAGAGGAATTTCTAATTAGTTGCAATGAAATCTCCATCTTGGTTTCTGTTCAATGACGGCAACTTTTAAAAACTAAACTATCTATCTTCAACATTGTTGCTATAAAATGTTTTCTGTGTTTACTATATTCCAGCAGGCCGTACGATATAAACTGGCGTACAGCGGTTAAGGAGTATAAAATCTTCGAATATAAATTAAATTACATGACGTATATATTGATTCTTTGGTATGACCGATAGAGAGGATAATTTTTCTGACGATGACACCCCAACGGGTTAAGATTGTTAACAAGGGGAATTCCCTATTTATCGTCAGCTCTCTTTGAAGTTCAAATGAAAGCACACATAGTCATGAAATTACGTGAAATGTGTGTCAGAACAGCTTCACATCAGTGTACAGATCTTACATCATTTTATCTCTGCCTCTGTGTAACGTCACATTTGCGGTGGGGAGAAAAAGAGATGGGTGAAAGGTTGTAATGCTTTTTAATACTCTAACGACCACGAATAAGATAAGCCACTTGAAATTTAACAGTCATTGATCGCCAGAGATGAAATGTAAGATCTGTAGAACATTGGGTCAACGCTAAGTGGATGTATACGTACCAAGAGGTGTGTTTTTGTTTTGCTGAAATTGAAGACAATGCTAACTCATTTAAAGTTCGTGTAACTGTAGCCTGTAATATATTTTCGTTGGTTTTACTTTGTTAATATTTCGATTTTTTCTATTATTTTATTTTATTTCTGGTGATGTAGAAGAGATGGTCTAGTGGCCTTAACTACACCAGATTAAATAAATAGAAAAAAAATATATATATATATATATACACGAGGCGCATCCAGAAAGTAAGTTTCCCTATTTAAAAAAAAAAGAACACACACTTTCAGGAAAACATTTATTGGCAACAGGTACAGCAATGTTTCAGCTATTTTTCAACATAGCCACCATCAGAATTGAGACACTTGTCGTATCGTGGGATCAACTTTTGTATCCCTCTGTCGTAGAACTCTGCCGCCTGTGAATGGAACCAGCGTGTGACAGACGTCTTCAGCTCTTCGTCGTTGCCAAAACGCTCACCGGAGGACAGGAATTTCTTGAGGTGCAAGAAAACGTGAAAATCGCTGGGAGCAAGATCAGAACTTTAGGGTGGATGATCAAACAACTCCCAGCCAAATTCCGTCAAAACAGCTGCTGTGCGCCGAGCCATATGTGGACGAGCATTGTCATGGAGGAGCACAACACCTGCAGTAAGCATTCAACGTCTCTTGTTTTGAATGGCACGTCGCAATTTTCGCAGTGTTTCACAGTAACGGTCAGCGTTCACTGTTTCACCTCTTGGAAGGAAGTCAATGAGCAGAATGCCCTTCCTGTCCCAGATCACCATGCACATCACTTTCCGTACCGACAGCGTCTGTTTGAATTTCGTCCTGATCGGAGATCCACTATGCCGCCAATGCATTGACTGCTGCTTGGTTTCCGGGGTGAAGTGCGAAATCCAAGTCTCATTGCCCGTGACGATCCTGTCGAGGAACTCGTCGCCGTCATCTTGATACCGTTGCAGAAATGTCAGTGCTGCTCTTAAACGTTGCATTTTGTGTTCGAGTGTCAGATTTTTCGGCACCCACGTGGCACACACTTTTTTGAACAGCAGGTGCTTAGTGACAATCTCATGCAACAAGGATCGCGATATCTGCGGAAAATGGCTGCTCAGCTCCGTAATCGTGAAACGACGGTTCTCCATGCTGCACTGCCGCACCAGCTCAACACGATCATCATTGATGAGGGACGGTCGCCCACTGCGCTCTTCATCATGAACACTTTGACGACCTACACCAGCGACGCACCATCTGCTTACTCATGATGTTCGGCCCATAGACCTGACAGAGCTGCCGATGAATTTCAATTGGCGCAATGCAGCGGCGGGAGAAGGAATAAGAGCTTCCATTTCGGACCACTGCTGCCACGCTACTGACACCAGGCGGGACCTGTCCGGCTGGCATATGATTGATACGTCATAGATCTGTTACGCATGCGCATGCGCAATTGATACGGCTAATTACGTTTACTTTCAAGGGGAAAAAATCGGGAAACTTACTTTCTGGATGCGCCTCGTGTGTATATATAATATAATGTATATATAATATAATGTATATAATGTATATATAATTAAATTTAAAAAACAATTAAACGCAAGGCTCATGATGCAAAGTTTTCTTCTCGGTGCCTGATCTACAACATCTATTTTAAATTGAGTTAACCCTGGTAGGCATTAATTAATTCATGTAAGTGACGCTACGTAAAAAAATCATCTTCATGAACGAGGTTGTCTATAGTTGAGTTTCCGAGATTTCCGACAAGTCTAGTCAGTTTAATTAAAAATAAAAGCAAAAATGAAAACCCGGGCAATGCCGGGTGTTTCCAGCTAGTTAACTATAAAATTGTTTTGTTTATAGCAATGTAGTAATTGTTTGTTATATTGGTTGAGTGGAACAGAAGGGCAAATGGCATTAACTCTGCCAGTCAAAATAAATCACTACATTACGAAACATTACATTAGCATCGATACGACTTACTAGTAACCACAAAAATATTATCTCAGCAATGTTTTTGATAAGTGTCCGTAGGAAGTAATTCACATTGTAGTATTGCTTTTATTTTAATTTCCTCTTTAATTTACTTCATTTGAAATTTATTTTATTATCCTTAATTAATTTTATTTTCTGAACATTTTTATTTACAATGGTTTTAAATATACAAACTATTAAGGATTTCTTTTTTCCTTTTTACAGATTAGTCGTATCACAGAATGGCAGAGCACTTCACATTGTATTCCCTCATCAGTTCCTGGACTCCCCTGAGTGGTTTGGGGTCTCTACAGATGAGTACTTCCAGGTAAACGTTATATTTAAGCAGAGTTCTGGATGAACTTCATTCTTGAAATGGAAGTAGTTTAGTTTAAGATGTTGTTGGAAATTATTCTTTCCAGGAGTTACAAGATACTGTATCATGAAAGAGAGGTAAATTTTCATCAGGGAAAAGGATTACTTATTCTCAACTTTCCTTAGTAATTAGCAATACTGAAGCTGGGGAAAATATTGACATTTGACAAATCGTTGTCATAACCTAATTAATTTTTGAAAATATATAATAAAACTCAGTACAAATTAATCAAATATTATAAGTCTCGTAAAAATTAAATGAAATATATATTTGTTTTGCCTGGTTAAGAACCTTCAAATTCATTGAGTTCCGTAACTTAAATATATATATTTTTAGTTCGTTATTTAACGACGCTGTATCAACTATAAGGTTATTTAACGTCAATGAGATTGGTGATAGCGAGATGGTATTTGGCGAGATGAGGCCGAGGATTCCTCATAGATTACCTGGCATTCACCTTACGGTTGGGGAAAACCTCTGAAAGAACCCAACCAGGTAATCAACCCAAGCGGGGATCGAACCCGCGCCCGAGCGCAACTCCAGACCGGGAAGCAAGCGCCTTAACCGACTGATCCACGCCGGTGGCCATAATTTAAAATAAATATATAAAAGATCTCATTGAATTTATTAGTCATCTTCATCAGTGTGAAGTTATTTTGAAGATCTAAGTTGAAACATTAATATACAGCTTGTAAAGTAGTACCGGGAAACCAGAAGGAAAAGGGATGAGCTTCAATTCCACGAATATTCCCAACTATTTTGTCATCCTCTGCTGTAAAGTAATTAGCATATTTGCTATTAGATCCATAGTCTCCGGGTTCGCATAATATGGCTGAGAGCAATAGTGATTTAATGGGTGGTACAGTTTCCTCAGGAAAGAAGTAAAACCATAAGTATCA
Organism: Periplaneta americana; assembly: GCF_040183065.1. Taxonomy (NCBI): domain Eukaryota; kingdom Metazoa; phylum Arthropoda; class Insecta; order Blattodea; family Blattidae; genus Periplaneta; species Periplaneta americana. The sequence goes on along the minus strand of NC_091124.1, from coordinate 139,975,333 downwards.
TGTCGTAAGTTTATTACACATAGGCCTAATGTAATATTACCAAATACTCTACAATGATAATACCGGAAAGTTCACGGAACAAGTGGCGAATGGCTCGCCACTGCTTTCTAGCGGCAGGGATTGTAGGCGGCGAGGATGACGTGACGAATAGCGCGTTGAACTGTGATAAGAGCTTTGTTCTTCAACAAATACATGATGTCGTAAGGATTATTCTCATTATAGTTGTAGCCTACACATTGTCAGTTAAAAGTGGAAATGTTTGTTCTATGTTTTGTAAAAACTATGCCTAGCAAAATATGCTAGATCTTTCTTCAGATTTCCAAAAGATAGAGATAGGGAGTAGTCATGTAAACACCAGTAGAATATTACTTTTCTGTTACAAGATGATGATGATGATGATGATGACGATTATTATTATTATTATTATTATTATTATTATTATTATTATTATTATTATTATTATTATTATTATTATTATTATAGTAATACTGCTTTTACTACCGGTACTACAGTTATTTGCTTTTCTCTTTTAGGTTTGCCATGCTCATATAGATAATTAAACGCAGACACACGTTAATTAATGAGTTTTAATAGGGCGCGTCAGCTACGATCGCTATTTGCGTCCTTATCTGAACTTCTTTAAAAAACAAAACACAAACAATATCATAAGCAAAATGCGAGCACTAACGAAAAACGCTGCCAACAGTTCTAGACGAAACGTTTAAAATTAGAGGGATAGAATATAATTATATACAAAAATCACAAAATATATTCAGATCACTTTTGATTATCGGACTTCAATAACCATAATTCGAAACATTAGGAGTAAGTAAAATAGAGTGTAATAAATTGCAAAAGTATACCGAAGTTTCAAATCAGTCGTAGGACTGTTAATTTTTAATAAGCTACTCTGTTTTTATTAACAGACTGAAGATAATAGTTATTCATTCACTGAATTTAACAGCTCTTTCTTCCGAAAATATGAGTCAAAATCAAAGCACAATGAAAGAATCGCGAAGGTCTCAAATAAACATATTAGATCTTGAATCGAGGAAGCTGTAGGTTTTCTGATATTAGACAGAAACGACAGACCATACTCCTCCATCGTGTAATTAGATAGTGCATTAGCAATGACATATTCTCTGTATTAACCGAAACAGTTATTAAACTGCATAAATCTACTTTAAATTGTCCGTATAAAACACAATTTCTTTATAGCCTAGTTTATCCGTATAAAAAATTGAAAGTCTACTTTTTTTATCCAAATAGTGTGTCTTGGGATGCGTAACATAAAAATGTGAATTGATTTTGTGAAGAAAGTGGACTCATGTTTTTTCATAATAAGTGATTCAGATAGTTATTTGGACAAGCAATTTGCCTAGCCCTATATTTTAAGGGCATTATTAATATTTCACTATATTAAGATCATTTTTTTATCATTCAAGAAATCCTAAAAGATAAAAACTGGCTCAAGCGGAAATGACAGCTCTAACCACAGTAAGTCCAAATGCCGATTTAATTAAAATTGTTCAAGATGATGAATTCATTAGTCATAAGTGTGCTTAAAAAGAAGGAAATGGGGAAACGATATTCCAGTTATGATAAAAGTTTTGCCGCAACATTCCATTAATGTTCACCTCAAGACGAAAGATTTCTAAGAAGAAAATTATGTTTACCAACAGTTAGATCTCTAAAAAATTGACATCATGAATTTGGAATAGGCTCGGTATAAATCGCACCATTCTACAATTTATTATTAAAAATAAAATCCGATATTGTACCATTGAATGAAAAGGTTGTAACTATTATTGTTGAAGATAAAATATCTTTGAAGGAAAATATAACTTATAATGCTAAAACAGACACTTTGAGGGATTCGTTGAATTAGGTATAGACAGGCCTAATCAACAAACTTCAATTGACGTAAAAATTTTAGAAGTGCCGTTTGCAAACCAAGTAATGATTTTCATTATTCGAGGAATGTGCAAATTTTTAAAACAAACTATAAGTTATTTTCTTTCAAAAGATATAGGTCTGCTGAGATTTTAAAATCACATCTGTTCGATGTAAAAGATAAAATACAAGATACAGGCTTCATCCCTAAAGCAGCGACTGTGCCAGTATCTTCACTGGCAAATATTTCAATGTGGTAATAAATTGTTACATCAAAAATAAAATGGATAACCATTAGCCAAGGAACGAAATACGCGATGTATGAAAGTTTCTAAAGTCATGCACAACTAAATCATAATTACATTTCAAAATACGACAATTGTTTCATTTTATTTCTATTCCAATAACTTTGTAATTTCTTATTAATTTAAAATGTTGTGAACCTTGTGACTCTAAATAAAACTATTGATTTGTATTTTTTATCGACATCAGATGAACACGTCTCCGTTTTTCCTCACGTAACCTAGCACGCCGCAAGGAGTGTATAAACAATCCAAGCCGCTAGATAGCAGCACAGTCACTTTTCGCCGCCGCTTGCAATGCTAAACCGGCAAGCTTTCCAGTATTATTGTTATGGAATATTTGGTATTACTGACGTAGGCAAAACTATCAGCTAGCTGTTACTTGCCTCTTAAAGTGTTGTGCTTTGCGAATGATATATGATGTGATATGATATGATGATATATGATATGATATGATATGATACGATACGATACTATATATGATATGATATGATATGATATGATATGATATGATATGATATGATATGATATGATATGATATGATATGATATATGATATATTTATTCATCTGTCATATATCTGTAAGACAGACCTGTTACAATTCTACTTTGCGAATCAAAATTTGAGACAGGAGACATCCCTGGTGGGTGGTGGGGGGGGGAAGAAGTGTGTCAGCAGAACTTCGAAGTCCGCAGCATATAAAGAACCTCAAAGAAGACCCGTTTTATGTTATCTTCATTCTTGACTACATTCATTTTAATACTTATACCGTCCTGCCATAAGTTCTGTCTCTAGTTTGAGTTGCCGCCAGAACATATTAGGTTGGCAACCTGCGTCTTGGCGCGCACAAGAGTGGCATTAAGGTCTTACTCCTCCACGGAGCTCGTTTTCTGTCCATTGCAATGAATTTCCAGCGCAAGGTCGGTATTGCACCGTGTAAACTACATAGCGAGCTGCTAGATTGCAGAAGCTATGAGGAAAAAGCGCACAAATTACTTCTGGCTTGCAATACGATCCTTGCGCCGTGTACACAGCGATAAGGAAAGTCTTGCGCTACCTCCTTCTGCATGGTCAGGTTAGATATTAAGGCAGCTGGCGCAGCAAGTCTTCTATACGGTGCTACATTTCTCATTGTGTTTATTGAAGAAAAACTGCAGAAGAAATAGAAAATACCGTAAGTAATGATACAAATGATAATATGTATTGTTTTATTTATATAATGTAGGACGTAAATCTGCATAAATCTGCATTTATTATAGTGTAATATATATATATATATATATATATATATATATATATATATATATATATATAGGCTTATATATATATATATATATATATATATATATATATACACACACACACACAGGGTGCTTAAAAAGTGTCGCATATTTTTATAGGAGGTAGTATAGGTCGAAACTAGAAACAAAGTTCCTATAAACATGTGTCCGGAAACAAATATCTGTTAAGATATGGGCCATGTTGTATATCATATTAAATTTATGATTTACATCAACACACTCCCAGGTCCGGGTGTTTAGCCTCTCTCTGAGCGCTACTGCGTGTTTAACCCTCAATGGGAGGGACAACATTTTCTATGATGCACGCAATTGCGGGGGTAGGAGGAGACAGGTACCTGTAGGTCGCTCAAGCTAACACGAATTGCCCAGCCCTGCACAAACCCATTAATAATAAATATTACAGTAGGTGTGAATTGGAAAGACAGAAGGTAACCTTTATATGAAACAACGAGTCAAAGTCAGGATAGGAGAAAAAGTGTCTGGAGGAAGTGAAATAGGGAGAGGAGTACGACAAGGATGTCTTTTATCACCTACCCTATTCAACATCTACTTGGAGAATTTGGTGAAGAACTCTTTTCAGAACATGGGAGGGGTTAAATTAGGAGGAAGAAGAATAAAGTGCATAAGATTATTGATGATATGTCGTTGTTAGCAGAAGAGGAAACGATACTAAGGGATATGCTACTGGAGCTAAATGACAGCTGTGAGCAGTATGGGATGAAGATAAATACAAACAAGACGAAGACCATGGTTGTCGGAAGAAAAAAAGAAGGTAAACTTGCAAATACTAAATGAGGCAGTAGAGCAAGTGAACAGCTTCAAATACTTGGGGTGTACTATAAGCAGTAACATGAGCTGCAGCCAGGATGTCAAAAAGTAGATAGCAATGGCCAAGGAAGCTTTTAATAAAAAAAAGGAGCATCTTCTGCCGACCTCTGAAAAAAGAAACGAGGAAAAGACTAGTGAAGTGTTTTGGGTTTTGTGTGACATTATATGGGGCAGAAACATGGACATTACGACGAAGTGAAGGGAAGCGACCATAAGTATTTGAAATGTAAAATGGACAGACAGAATAAGAAATGAAGCTGTGTTGGAGAGAATGGGTGAAGAAAGAATGATGCTGCAACTGATCAGGAAGAGGAAAAGGTACTTGCTGGGTCACTGACTGAGAAGAAACTGCCTACTGAAGGATGCAGTGGAAGGAATGGTGAATGGGAGAAGAATTCGGGGCAGAACAAGATATCAGATGATAGACGACATTAAGATATATGGATCAATTAATATGCGGAAGGCAGAAAATAGGAAAGATTGGAGAAAGGTGGGTTTGCAGTGAAATATCTGCCCTTGGGCAGAACACTTATGTATGTATGTATGTATGTATGTATGTATGTATGTATGTATGTATGTATGTATGTATGTATGTATGATGTTCATATATAATGTGTAGGAATGGTTCTGATATTGTGAACTAACATAGGCCTGCAGTATAATCAAGAATATTTCTTATTTTATTGAACATTTTGTCTCACATTTTCACTTTATTTCCTTAAGGTCAAAATGGAAAAATAATTACAATGGACACGTGAACGAGTAAGGTTACACTGTGACTGTCAGTGCTACAAGGTCAAGTAGAACGCTGTTTCGCCAGAGAATCCAGCGCGAATTTCATAGCGACATGTAAACATGTGCTGCAAGATCTTCCTGACAGCTTCTAGCGCTATAAAAATTGCAAATAGCGCGCTATTCTGGCTATGTGTGTAAACGTGATGTGATATTTCTGTCGCTCTGTTAAAAATAGCACGCTATATAACTAGCATTGTGGACGAGTACCTTTACACTTCCAGCTCCCGCATGCATGCAGTTCACGGCCAAATGTCGCTTAGATGGAGTGGGGAGTGAAGGAGAATCGCATCGCAGTGATTACGCTACACAAGTGTAACAAGACTCCAGTAGAGATTTTCAACTTGTTGCGACCGCTGCAAATAACAAAGAAATTTGTGTATCGATGTATCAAACGATACATAAATAGGCTACTTCCTCTTGTGATGATAGAGCTAAAAGCAGTCGGTCACGCAAGACCAGGACACCAGCAGCCATCAAAGCCGTCGTCGAGAGAATTCGGAGAAATCCGCACAGCAAGCAAAAAATAATGGCACGGGAAATGAACATCGCTCGGCGAACGATGTCACGAAGAATAAAAGAAGACCTTGGATTTTCAGCATACCGAAGAAGCACGGGACAGCGACTGACAACAGCTTTAAGACAAATAAAAGCCAAGAGACTACTGGAGCAGCATGCGAGTGGCAGTCACAGCCAAATTCTCTTTACGGATGAGAAAATTGTCCACGTGGAAGAAAAACTAAACCGCCAGAATGATCAAGTGTACGTACACTCACACCTCTCAGGAAGCTGCTGCGAAATGTCCGAAAGTGGAGAGAGGTCACCATCCAGCGTTCGTAATGGTTTGGTGGGCGGTGACATTTCTGCGAACAGAGGGAGAAAACACGTGCCATCAGCTACCAAACCGACATTCTGTAAAAGGTTGTGAAGCCCCTGAGCACCACCTTGTTCGAGAGAGAGCACTGGATATTCCAGCAGGATTCCACACCCGCCCACAAGGCAAAGTCCACACAACGTTGGTGGAGAGCAACGTTCCTGACTATCGCTGCTAGCGATTGGACCTCCGGAAGCCCCGACCTAAATCCACTGAACTATTGCTCGCGGGATATTTTAGAAGAGAAGCCTGCTGTAAATATCACTGCAATATCAAGTTCCTAAAGGCAGATTTGGCGAAGGCAGTAGCCTCAATAGGTACGCCTAGATATCGTGCGTGCCGCGATAGACGAGTGGTTGGAGCGTTTGAAGCGATGTGTCAATGTAAAAGGTGGCCATTTTGAGTAATTTGTATATTGTAGTCTATACCGTGTAGTCTCTAATGAATAAATATATACATTTGTTGTAATTGTCATTTCTGTATACAGTAAGGCGCTTCTGTACGAGGGACAGAACTTACGGCAGGACTTAATCATGCCTAAGGTTCGGATTAAGTAACTGTATCAGGATAGGATGTATAGCTGTATAGGATAGGGCCTTGACTTGCTTCAGACTAAGTAAACACTACCCCTTCCACTAGCTAAACTCTACATGCTGGGAAGAGCGGCCCCCCCCCCCCCAGCTGAAACATGAGTAAAAGGACAGTATAGTCGATAGGAACTGAATATACGTCGTCACTACTGTCGGCTGGGGGACACGCGACAACTAGTTAATGTTTGTAAACAAAACGCACAAACAAAATGCATCTACTTTATCCGAACTTAATAATCACCAATCAACTATTAAATAAATAACAACTTCACTGTGTTAATTACCTCTGATTGAGGTTCTGGCTGATATATGTACATCTATTATCAGGCAGTACATCTCACTGACGATACGTGTCAGAGAAAGAACAATAAAATTGTTTGTATACATCTGAAGTATGATTAGTGTAATATGTATTTAGTCAGCGATGTATGCAATGGAGGGGGAAAAGAATTGACCTGCCTACACTATTATTTCCTGGTTTAGTTGCCTCATGAGTGATGCCTTATTAGTGTTACTTATGAGGTTCAAACTTGTCTTCGGACAACTGTGTTAATACCGTATTTTCTTGAATAAGCCGCGCACCCCACTTTTCAAAGGCCAAAAATAATAATTTCAACAAATGTTTTCACAAATTAAAAACAATTAAACACAAATACAGTTCACTTAATTTTAAGTTTTTGCTGTAAGTAAAGGGTTGTAATCTCATACCTTTAGTGGTACTCATTTTCAGAATAAAATTGAATATATAAGACGAACACAAACTCCGCACGGGAAGATAATGGCATGCCCTACCAATTAGGAGTACTTCAGGAGAAAATTTGAGCAATGTTGCCAACTTAATTTCGAATAAGTCGGGCACCTGTATTTTTTACTTGTATATTTCGGGGGGGGGGGAAAGTGCTCGGGATATTCGAGGAAGTACGGTATTTAAATTATGGTATTATTTTACCTGATTGACTAGAATTCAGAAGATGATGGAAACAACATCGAAACTAGTCAATCAGGTAGTTAGAATTCAGAAGATGATGGAAATAACATCGAAACTAGTCAATCAGGTAGTTAGAATTCAGAAGATGATGGAAATAACATCGAAACTAGTCAATCAGGTAGTAAGAATTCAGAAGATACGGAAATAACATCGAAACTAGTCAATCAGGTAGTTAGAATTCAGAATATGATGGAAATAACATCGAAACTAGTCAATCAGGTAGTTAGAATTCAGAAGATACGGAAATAACATCGAAACTAGTCAATCAGGTAGTTAGAATTCAGAAGATGATGGAAATAACATCGAAACTAGTCAATCAGGTAGTAAGAATTCAGAAGATACGGAAATAACATCGAAACTAGTCAATCAGGTAGTTAGAATTCAGAAGATGATGGAAATAACATCGAAACTAATCAATCAGGTAGTTAGAATTCAGAAGATACGGAAATAACATCGAAACTAGTCAATCAGGTACGGTAGTTAGAATTCAGAAGATATGGAAATAACATCGAAACTAGTCTATCAGGTAGTTAGAATTCAGAAGATGATGGAAATAACATCGAAACTAGTCAATCAGGTAGTTAGAATTCAGAAGATACGGAAATAACATCGAAACTAGTCAATCAGGTAGTTAGAATTCAGAAGATGATGGAAACAACATCGAAACTAGTCAATCAGGTAGTTAGAATTCAGAAGATGATGGAAATAACATTGAAACTAGTCAATCAGGTAGTTAGAATTCAGAAGATGATGGAAACAACATCGAAACTAGTCAATCAGGTAGTTAGAATTCAGAAGATACGGAAATAACATCGAAACTAGTCAATCAGGTAGTTAGAATTCAGAAGATACGGAAATAACATCGAAACTAGTCAATCAGGTAGTTAGAATTCAGAAGATGATGGAAACAACATCGAAATTAGTCAATCAGGTAGTTAGAATTCAGAAGATGATGGAAATAACATTGAAACTAGTCAGTCAGGTAAAATAATACTATAATTTAAATATTAACACAGTGAAGTTGTTCTTTATTTAATCCGGATAACTTAATAGTTAATAGTAGTTTTATTTTATTTAGATTCAGATCCGATTTAAATAGTAATTTTGTCATTTTTCATCTACGGAAGAGAAATTATTTATGAGAAGTTAAGGTACTTTTTCATTACTCTTTCAAAAGTTTTTTTTTTAATAGTTCCTGCATTTCTTATTACTGTCAAAATATGATGATAAATTCATAATCATATACAAGATGTTAAAAAAGTATCCAATATTTTACAGTAGGAGGTGATAGTATGCATCAAAACAAGAAAAAAATGTCTAATAAACATGGGTCCTACAACACATACTTTCTGAGATCTGTACACTTGTTCATAGGAGGTGCTGAATGTGACGTCCATTTATAGCAGTGTATTTTTCTGCCCTACAATACAGCAGGCTAAAGATAATCATACCGTAGTTGACAACCCTGGCATGGAATACTGATACGTCGCAAGGAATACTGAAAAGAAAAGTTTGGTTGCGGATATGAGCAGGGTTCAGCAGAGATGGTGTTGGTGAATTTCGTAATCAACATGTGTGGGCTGATGAAAATTCACATGCACTTGAAGGAATAAGGCATTCTCAATCAACGTATGGGCAGGCGTTCTTGGCGATAGATTAAGTGCTACCACAGAGTTTAACTGGGGCTTGTTATCAGAACTTTCTTATTATCGTATTGGCTATTTTGCTGAATTATGTGTCATGTCAGCAAAGACTACAAATGTGGTTCGTGCATGATGGTACACCAGCACTTTTTTCCGCAATGAGCGTGAACACCTGACGCTGACATTTCAGGACCGCTGAATTGATTGGGGAGGCCCCACACCTTGGCCTGCTCATTCCTCAAATCTAAATCCCCTAGACTTTTGGTTATCAAGAACAACCAGTAAATTTAAAAGTCATATCGTCGTTGGTCCTGCAATAACTCCTATGTGAAAAATATAAAATTTTTCAGTAGGAACAAAAAGCACATTTATTCATCCTATGACAGCCGTACGTAGGAGACTATGAATTCTTACATTTTCGAAACAAAGAAATATAATTACATATAGGAGATTTTATTACTGGCTGTATCACTATTTAAGTTATTTAATAGAGCAGAAATCTGAAAATCGATAAATATGTCACATAGGAGTTATTGCAGGAACAACGACGATATTGAAGTCAATATTTCAGTTAAGTTGAAAGTATATATAATAAAGAATTGTTTTATAATTTCAGTCAACAACTTATCAATTAATTAATAACTTATACGTTTTTGACTGAAATTATAAAACAGTTCTTTATTACAAGAACAACCAGGTCAATTTCAAAGAGTGCGTGATTCCTTACGCCGAAGGGCAGAGGAATGCATTGCCATGAATGGACGTCACGTTGAACACCTCCTATGAACAAGTCTTCAGATCTCAGGAAGTATGTGTTGTAGGACCCATGTTTATTGGACATTCTTTTCTTGTTTTGATGCATACTAGCATCTCCTAAAATATTGGATACTTTTTTAACACAATTTCACATTAGCGAATTTTATTTTTTATTTTTTCAGTCATTTATGAATTATCGACACTTATTTATGCACATTTCCCCCAAAAAAGAATGAAACGACAGCGCGGTTCACTCGATATCGACGACGTACCCAGGAAGACATCTGGTCGTGCATGCGTAAGCCTATTTTCATCCTCCAAAGTACACACCAGTGCAAAATGTTATCAGTTGTCTGTCTATTTCTGGTGTACGTCTCTTTTTACGTCATTTATCGTTTCCCTTTCATGAAAGATTGAAATATACCGCGTAACATATTCGCCAAAGTGGAAAAACAATATTAATTTTGAAATGACAAATGTAGACATATGGCAAATACAACAAGGAACATTGTAAGGACCACGACAAAGATAACAAGGACCACGACAAAGATAACAAGGACCACGACAAGTACAAAGATCAGGACCATGGTAACATACAAGAAACACGACAAACACCACGACAAGGATTATACCACGACATAGACCATAAGGATTAAAAGGACGAGAACCACGAAAAGAACTATTAGAAAGACAAGGACCAAAATCAGGACAATGATAATATACTACGACAAGAAACACGACAAACACCACGACAAGGATTACGATAAATACGACATGGACCACGATAAGGACTTCTAAATTACAAAGATAAGGACCATGAAAAGACAACAAATACCTAATAAGGACCATGACAAAAACAGAAAGAAGAACGATAAGGACTATTACAATGCCAACAATGACCACAATGAAGACAACAAAGATCACAACAAGGGACATATCAAAGACAACAAGGACCACGACAAAAATAATAAGGATCACAATAAGGACCATGACAAGAAAAACAAAGACCAATATAAGAAACGGGATATGGATAAGACAATGGCTACGATAATAATTACGAAATAGACCACGATAAGGAGAAATTCATGATAAGGGTAACGACATGAACCACGATAAGGACCAAGACCATGATAAGGATAATAACAAAGACAACAAATACCACGAAAAGGACCACAACAAAGACATGGATTATGATAAGAAATATGACAAAGACAACAGTGACCACGATACGAACTGTGGCAAAGACAAGGATCATTATAAGATCTACGGCAACAATAATGATAAGGATCATGACATGGACCACAGAATAATCACCATAAGAACTTCGTCAAAGACAAGGACGATGTTAATAACCATGACAACAACAAAACAAAGACAAAGACCACGATAAGAATCACGACAAACACTGCGATAAGGATCACAATAAAGACCATGACAAACACTACGATAAGATTCAGAAAGACCAAGACAGCGATAAGAACTATGCGAAGGAGAATACGAACCACTATAAGAATCACGATGAGGATAAAAAACGAGGACTACGATAAGGATCACTACATTGTCCACGACACGCAGCACGAGGTTCAGGATGATAAGAACCATAACATGAACTACTTTAAGGACCGTGACACTGACTACGATAAGGATCACGACAAGGACTACGATAAGGACCAAGATTATGAAAAAGACAAGAAGTAAGATAAGGGCTATTACAATGATAACAAAGACCACAACAAAGACAACGGTGTTCACGATAAAAAAATGACAAAGACAATGAGGATCACGATAAGGACTATGCCAGAGACAACGAGGACCAATGTAAGAAGCGTGACATGGACGAAGACAAGAACCACGATAAGAATCGCGACATGGACCACGATAAAAACCATCACAAAGACAGAAAGAACGATAAGGGTCATTACAATGACAACGACAAAGGCTCACGATAAAAAAACATGACAAAGGCAACAATTATCACGGTAAGGACCATGCTAGAGACAACTAGGACCAATGTAAGGACGCGATATGGACAAAGACAGGGACAAAATTATAAGAATCACGACATGGACTACGATAAGGACCAAAGCCACGATAGGGACCATGACAAAAACGAGATCGAAAAAGGCCATTACAATGGCAACAAGCACTGTGATAAAGATCCCAACAAAGCAAAGAATAACCACAACAGAGACAACAATGATCACGATAAAGACCATGGTAAAGACATAAATGGTCACTATAAGAACTTCGATAAGGACAAGGGCCACGATAAATACCATGGCAATAAGACACCACGGCTTGGACAACAATAATGACCACGATAAGTATTACGATAAAGATACGACCATTACAGGACCACGACACGGACGAACACAAAGACAAGAATAACAACGACCGCAGTAAGGATCAGAACATGCACCGCGATACGGATAACAATCAGGACTAGGACATGGACACAACAAGGACCATGACAAGCATTACGACAAGCATCAAGGCCACGATTAGAACCATGACAAAGGCAACAAGGACCATGATTAGGACCACAACAACGGCAACAAGATGACGATAAGAATCACGAGAAAGACGACAAGGACTACAATAATGATAATGACATGGACAACGGAAAGCACTACGAGTCTACACCTGTGGAGTAACGGTTAGCGCGTCTGGCCGGGAAATCAGGTGGCCCGGGTTGAGGGTTTTCCGGGGTTTTCCCTCAACCCTATATGAGCAAATGCTGGGTAATTTTCGGTGCTGGACCCCGGACTCATTTCACTGGCATTTTCACCTTCATCTCATTCACACGCTAAATAACCTAAGATGTTGATAAAGCGTCGTAAAATAAACCACTAAAAAAAGGCACCACGACAAGGATAACAACTACTACGATATGGTTCACGACTAGGGAACGAAAGAACCACGATAGGGACCAATACCACGATAAGTATCATGACAAATACAACAAGAATAATTGTTACAAGATCTACAACAAGGATAAGGACCAGAATAAGGATCATGAAGAAGACAGCCACTTAAGGCCACGATTTCACAACATAGCTCGGGTCAAAATATCATTGCCGAATGGCAAATGCCTGCTGTGGGATCTAAATTCTGACTGCTGCTAATGTCCCGGTAGCTCATACAGTAGCGTGTCGGTTCCACTGTATAACCGAAACGTCTCATGTTCGATTCCAGCTAAAACTTTCTTTTATTGGGGTGTAATTAATTTGTTCAGAGTCCCTCGACTGTCTAATTTGTCGAAAAATATAAAATAATTTATGCCCAAATTCTGGGTCTTACAAATGGGCTGAACCTCGTCTAAAAAAAAAATAAATCTTACGTGGAAGTTAAAAGTTTTCCTCAAACAAAAAACAAAAAACAAAAAACAAAAAGAAACCTGTAAACTTAAAATCTTGTCCACATGCCATCAGCTTCTATTACAGCTCTAAGTTGATCCAGCATGGATGTCACGAGATTGTGGAATAAGTTCTGATCCTCGGCGAAATCTTCCCAGATGTCAGCAACTTGATCCCACAATTCGTCTCGATTTCGAGGGCGTCAGTGGGCATAGGTGGCTATCCTTCTCTTTTTCAATTCCGCCCATAAATTTTCGATGACGTTCAAATCAGGTGACTTCGGAGGCCAATGGATGATTTCGATCTCGTGTCTCCTTTGAAACCGTATTTGAATACTTGCGGCATAGTGCACGGGATGGTTATCCTGCTAGAAAATGTTCTCGGGCGGAAGGAAGGAATATATTTTCCAGAATGTGCTCGTAAGTTTCCTCATTAAACCGGCCATCGATGCGTTCTATAACGCCAGACCCATCGTAAGACATCCATCCCCAACACGATATGCTAAAGCACCCCGATCTTTCACGTCGGTGCACATAGCGTTGATCATGTCGGAGGCCATCCTCACAATAGACATGGACAGGACCTTCGTAATCACTCGAGATGGCTGTTTCGTGGGAGAAAATTACATTTCTCCAATCGAAATCCACTCGATTAGTTGCGAAGGCAAGACGATCGACAGCTTGACCTTCTCCCAATATTTCCATTTGCGCAGCTCAACCTATTGATCACAATGTGTGAAGAACCGGGAAAGTTCGATGCTGCCTTATTTCGTTAGCAGTCAGAAAGGGGTCCTGTCGAACTGTGTCGAATAAGGAAGAAGAAATTCGTGGATGCCCAGGAATAGGGCGACTTTCCACCTCCCCTGAATTTTGGTAACGATGAACTCACCTATATAACCTATATAACTATAACTCGCTGTCTCATGTCACGTCGGTTCGCCATTACGATTAGAAATGAGGGATGACTATAATACTTTAGTGTAGACAATGACTGTTTAACGTGATATAGAATTATTGAAATAAGGGGCATCTTGCACAGTAAGAGTTAATAAATCAACTCTAAATTAAATATTTAAATAACAGGATATAACAGGAAGTCCAATTGTCGTGAAACTGATCAAATTCAATCTAATTACATTAAGTAAAAAAAAAAAAAAAACCAAGTTATGACATCACTTGCTACAGCTAAATTGTAGGTTATTAACATGAACATTGTATAGGTCCCTGCTTATGCGTTGGACGACAAGTTCGAATCTTGCCGAGGAATCTAACTTTTTGCTTTTATAATTTAAATCAAACTTCTAACTACAATCATTCATATTTCTTACATTATTTATTAATATTTATAGCCAACATTGAATTTGTAATGAAAAAACTTCAGAAATCTCATGTGGAATTTGTGATCTGTAGTGACATAAACACAGTTTATCTCTCGGAACTGTTCCGTAAAGGTAAATTAAATTCATTCCTTGAAAGTGAAAACCTTAGTCGTAAAGTAATTTTCCCAACCAGCATATAAGCTGGAAGTAGTACAACCATTGATAAAAGTTGTATACACAGAATGAGACTGAATTCCTATTCGACGGAACCTATAATAAATGGCTTGTCTGAACATAATAAGCAAATCCTAAGTGTTTCCAACGTCACTGAACAATTTCAAAATATGAATTTAAAAACTAAAAAAGGGTCGTAAATGCTGAATCTAGTGATTATTTACATTTATGTCTACAAAATGAATCTTGGAAAAACGTATATGATGCTGGTACTACTGATATTAAGAGTAAATGTAATGTATTTTTTACTTCATTTCAGAATTACTTCAGTGAATGTTCTCCACTCAATGTTATGAAAAAATTCAAAAGTAAAAAACATGTAGATAACACAGGGACTTAAAAATCTCATGTACTGTATTAAAAGGAAGAATCTACAGTATATGTAATGAGTAGCAATGTAATGATCCTCATGTTCTTAAATTTTATCCAAAGTTATAAAAGAGGCAAAAAGAATACATTTGAATAGAAAAGTACAAAATTCAGATAATCCAATTAAAGCTATTTGGAATATTGTTAAAGTTAAACTTGTAGATATTCTAAGAAAGAAAATGTTTTTTTCATTCAAACCTGTGATTATAAAGTAGAGGATCCCAAATCTATTGCAAATTCTTTTAATGCCTTGTAGTATTTAGTACATAAATATTATTGACAACTTAAACATTCAAGATTTTGCAAAAGATACTGCAATTGGTTACTTAACAGATGCATTTAGTAATTAATATTAATATATCTATTTAGTCAATAACTGCAACAGTGCTTTTTCATTCAATGATAACATGAATAAAATTGAATGCACATTAAATTAAACAGTATTGCAAACACGTAGATAAAATAGTTAAAATAGTCCAAAGCCACACTTTTAACAAAAATTCTTTTGTGTGAGTGCATTTCTTACACATATGGGAAAGCTACTAATAAAATATTGTAATAATTACTCAACAAATTACATAGACCTAAGAACTCTAAACCTTTGTAAAAGCTTGTCTGTGTGGCTTAGAATATTTTTTAATTTCATTCTAATTGTTAGTTTTTAATATATATATATGCATTTACACTGTATATATATATATATATATATATATATATATATATATATATATACACATATATTTTTTTTTGAGGTGGGCAGGGCATGTAGCACGTATGGGCGAATCCAGAAATGCATATAGAGTGTCAGTTGGGAGACTGGAGGGAAAAAGACCTTTGGGGAGACCGAGACGTAGATGGGAGGATAATATTAAAATGGATTTAAGTGAGGTGGGATATGATGATGGAGACTGGATTAATCTTGCTCAGGATAGGGACCAATGGCAGGCTTATGTGAGAGCAGCAATGAACCTCTGGGTTCCTTAAAAGCTAGTAAGTAAGTATATATATATATATATATATATATCAGTGGTGTAAATGCATTCATTAGATTAACGTTTATAATATTATAATTTGTAATTTTGTATTGTATGTGATCATTAACACTGAATCTCAGGACTTTGTAAAACTCTATTTCAACGTTATTTAGACAAAAAAAATCGTTGGTATAGACTAAGAATCGAACCTGCTCTCTCCTACACATCACGTAGAAGCCTTAGAAGTCTTATTGTCTGAGCTATTGAAATGACACGAAAACTTTCCTTTCTGTGCGGAATGTCGGTCTAGTCATGACGGTCTAATGTCAATTTAACTACATGATTTATGTATACATTTATCTATTATTTACGTCACATTACATATTTTTTGCAGCTTTTGAAGTGAATTTCGGAACGATGCTAGTAACAAACCAAATAGCCTGAATTTAAGTAACTCAGTATTTTTTATCTTATGTATCAGTGCTCTGGTCTCCAATCATGCGCAGTGTCTTACATCTGATACTTAGGAATATTCAATTGTCTCATTCTTTTCTTGAGGAACTGTACATCTACGTTACTTTTAAAATACTTTCATTATTCACTTCAGAATATTAACTTAATATTTTGACTTGTTGAAGAGAGAATATAATGTTTTTAGTAATTGAAAGGAATTATATTTATAGTTCATACAGTTCTCTTTTACAGTAAAAAATATTTTGCTCCTTCACATTCCATTACTGATTTCATTTCCTTAGGTAAATAGGTAATATCTCATTTTTTTTTTTCAATGCAGGTGTCAATCACTGCCATGGAAGAATCTAGAGTGTTAATCTGGCACCGAGACAAGTTGAAACTTACTATCATCACCGATCAGTTCCTTCAGGCTGTGTTCGACCACATCTTGGGAAGAGATGTGGTAAAAAAACTTATGCAGGTAATTTTATTTTTCACTCTTCGAGCCACTTGTGATATAATCAGTTATACGACTGATTCACAGTTATCAACACTGCACATCTGCTGGCCTTCCCACTTCTTTTCTCTAGTTTAAAAATTAATTTAATTTCTTTCTTCCAAGATCTCTATTTGCAATAAGCTTATTAAGAGTACGTTATTTGTTTGCTTTCCTGTGACTTATTTGCTACTTAAACAAAGTATTCCAACTTAGAGAATACTATAGCTTTTACTGTCTCTAATTTATATTTATTGATATAAGTCTACTGACACATAATGTCAAGTTCTAGTGATATTAAGTTGTGTTTCTTGAATTTATTTTAGAAGTATAATTATAACTGGATAATTTGTGTTTGTGGAGTAAATAATAGCCTATATTACTTTATAAACAAAGATTATAATTTCGATTGACAAAACTTCATAATATACTACTTATACTTAACAAAAGTCATATAATACATATTCCGAAGATATACTACTTGTTACGAAGACCTTTTCTCATTATCGTCATTATCTTTGCTAACTGTGGGTGTGGGCAATACTAATAATTCTTAAGCTGGAATAGACGAACAAAACAAAAAGAGAGGAAGAGGGGGGTGAGAAAGATGATTTATTTATTTATTTTTATTTATTTATTCATTTATTTATTTTTACTTATTTAGTTAGTTATTTTTGTTCGCTTTGCTCGTTTTGTTCTCAATTTGTTTGTTTCAAATACCGTATGTACAGTAGAACCCTGCTTTTACATTACTGCTATTTACGTTTCTCTGCCATTTACACTATTATTTTTCGGTCCCTTCAATTTTCATATGTTCATAATGTTATTTATATAAACCTCGCATTTACGTTAGCATAATTTCAATTTCCAATAATTTATTCCACTGCGAGCAGACACAAAATGCCGTTTCAAATGCTAGGGAGCTAAATGGCACGTTTGTTATCTAGCAGATGCGCTTGGATCATGAATTTCAATATATTATTTTAATGTACCGAAGTACATATGATGTTGCCATGCAGATATTCTGCGTCATCGTATGATGAAAGAGTAGTGGAACGGAGAAAAATTCTCTCTGGCACCGGGATTTGAACCCGGGTTTTCAGCTCTACGTGCTGAGCTTTATCCATTAAGCCACACCGGATTCCCATCCCGGTGTCGGATCGAATCCTCTCAGTTTAAGTTACAGTAGTTAGTGTGGCTTAGTGGATAAAGCATCAGCACGTAGAACTGAAAACCGGGTTCAAATCCTGGTGCCGGAGAGAATTTTTCTCCGTTCCATTACACTTTCATCGTATAAATTTCAATGTCGTCAACATTGTACTTTCACAGCCAATGGTAATACTGATTTCATTCCATGGAAGTTTTAGCGAATTTGTTATATGTGCGTTTGCCAACCTGCATATTTATAAATACAATAAAGCATTACTGATACGTACGCGTCGTCGTATTTTTACGCTGTTGTACGTGATTTAAATGAGTATTTATATCGCATTACTAGTGTAATAAGTTTTTTTTTACAGTACCGGTATTGAGTGTGATGGCGAAGAAGGAAAGGAAAAGCTTCTCAATCGAAGAGAAGATTAATATACTACTTCAGAAAGTCGACACTTTTTTGGGACCACATGTTGCTTTGGCAAAGTAGTTGGAGATATTGATCTCGACGATCAACATCATTGTTAAGTCTCGAGAGACAATTGAAAGAAGTGCAACTGATTGTGGACTGAATTCGAAGAAGATGAAATAAGTTAGATATTCAAAATATGATGAAATGGATATTTTGAAAAAATTATTCCAGACGGCAAGGATATCGAACATACCAATTAGTCGCATTGTTTTGCGTGAGAAAGCTTTAAAAGTGGCAGACATGCTAGGCATTGAGAACTTTGTTGCTTCTAATGGCTGAATAAATCACTTCAAGAAACGGTAAAATGTTGTATATAGGGCAGTATGTGGCGAATCTAACAGTGTGGAACAAAATACAAATATGTGGTGGTGGTGGTGGCGGCGGCGACAGCGGCGGCGGCGGTGGTGGCGGTGGCGGTGGCGGTGGCGGTGGCGGTGGTGGTGGTGGTGGTGGTGGTGGTGGTGATGGTGGTGGTGGTGGTGGTGGTGGTGGTGATGGTGGTGGTGGTGGTGGTCCCACAAGTGCAGAGGCAGTTGAGTTTTAGGAACACTGCGGAAATATCTTTCTGCTGCCAATGGTGATGACAGAATTTTTGAGAATCTGTATGAATTCGAAAAACAGAGTCATTACTAAAGCAAAAATAAAAAAAAAAAAACAAAATATCAGACTTCTTCACAAGAAAAAACTAGTATAAAAATGTAAATTCATTCTCTGTGTGAGTTTGTATCAAATAAATATAATGTTGTAGTTTTGAAATACTAATAACACTAAACTGTTTCCCTCAATTTACACTTTTCCTCAAATTATACCATTTTTTGCTAGTCCCTTGAAAAGTGTAAAAGAGGAGTTCTACTGTATTTAGGCCTATACTAAAAGACAGGTTATGAACCGACTAAACCGGAAGCAATGTTCTGTTGCTCTCTTTCTGAGCTCTGTTGCCACATAGTGGCGTGAGATTTAAAGCGTGTCAGCGTTTGTCACCGATATGTTTAAAATAACTACAGTATATAGTTCTCGATAACACTAGCAACAATATTAGTAATTAAAATTACTGTTTTTAAGAAAGCACGAGCTAATGACGCTGGTACAAAATGCGACTCGTAATGCACGTGGTACTACAAATGAACTGGGAAGTTTGGCTACATTGTCTCTGTGATTCCGTTGCCAGATATTCGTTAGCAGACGACATTTTCACGCGAGGTCCAATAAAAAGCTCCGTTCTCCTTTTCCCCTCCAACCCCCCACACTCAATGTGTCATCACTGCACAGGCTACCCCTCTAACCCAAGCTTTCCTCTCGCCCTCCCAACTACTTCCTGTTTAGTCTGTTCATAACCTGGCTTTTAGTATAGTGTAGGTGTCTATGCATGTGTTTGCAAAAATGATAGATAAACTGTGGAGATGTATATCTACTTTCTTATATCATATTTCACTTATGGGAAATAAATAGGTAAACAACTATAACTGAAGTATTTTATATTTTATACACTCTTGACAAATAAAATTCTAGAGCAGTTCCAGTACCGGTACTATTCAATTTGTTTAAAATTCTTTTCTGTTCTTTTCATCACTTCATTGCTGCTGAATAAACTCGGAAATTGAATTTTCTGTTTTTATTCTGCATCCCAGAACAGAAGCCAAGAACTTTCTTCTTGCAGTACCGTACATTAGAAGTGAGCTAATTTATTAAAGTTGTTAGCATAATCTTTCTACCTTATTTTGCTGAGCTTCTTTTTCTCTTTGCACATTGTAAAATATGTTATACCTGCATTTCTCCACAATAGGCATGATGTGCAACTATGCGAGTTCTATAAAATGTCTCTATAGGTAATCCTGACTGCTAAGATTACTGAAGTTCTCTGTAAATGTC
Source organism: Periplaneta americana (assembly GCF_040183065.1). NCBI lineage: Eukaryota > Metazoa > Arthropoda > Insecta > Blattodea > Blattidae > Periplaneta > Periplaneta americana. The sequence goes on along the minus strand of NC_091124.1, from coordinate 139,954,673 downwards.
CATCTTGACAAATTCATTGCAAGAGATTTTATTATTAAGGTTCATGTTTATCATTTCCAATTCGAAATTTGCAATTCTTCCTTCTTGACTTTCTCATCAACTAACTTACTGAAAATATAATTAATTAAACCAGTAAATAAGTAAATAAAATGTATCATATGTGGCTGCTGTATTAGGAAATTGCAAAATTGTACTTTTACTATTTTATCTTCATGAAGTGATGAATGATGATGAAAACTAGCTAAGTAGTAAATATTCTAATGGATAATTCTAATTCGAGTTAAATATTTTGCATAACTTTAAGGTTCTCAGAATGATCAGAAAAAATACGGGACACTCAGCACTGATTTTAAAAATTGAGCTTTGGTCTATACAGAATGTTTTAAAACAGGTAGTAAAAAATTTAGAGATGAGAAGTAAAAACGAAGATAAGCAAAAAAGTTCCAGTAATCATGGGTCCGCAAAATAATAGTTTACGAGATAATCCATTTTTTTGCTGGTTGGAGCCATCAGCGAACCGAGTGCCTGGATACAGTAAAGCAGCAACATTCATGCTTCATATGTATGCCCATACTTTTCTCATCCCATTTCCTTCTAAGTGTAAATGTGAGATGATATCTAAACAGACGATATGATGAACAGTGGATAGGTAGAGGAAGACCTGTACCTAGTTCACTGGATTTAAATCCTTTGGATTTTTATGTGTGGAGTTATGTAAAAGCCTAGTTTACACAACAGACATCACCACCTGAAGAATTGCAGCATCGGATTGGAGATGTCTTCCGCAAATGAAGAATGACCCAGGATTGCTCGAGCACGTTCTTGGGTCTTTGCGGAGAAGTCTAGACAGAAGCATTCAAATGCACGGTCAGCATTTTGAATATGTGCTATAAAAAAAAAATGCAAGCTGACGAGAGATCTTCAAGATGCCGTCCTCACCACCATTATAAAATTTTCTGTAGCGATATTTCGTCAGCATCTTTATGGCGTACATTCAATTTAAATTATACTTGGTTCTATTTTTTTTTCTTATGTCTTAATCACTTTTGTCTGAAACCTGTTTATATAATTTCTCATTTAAAATTTTATTGTTAGCTATTCTGTGTCGCAGGGCAAACCCAAAATATTGGGTCATACCAAAAAATTAAATTATATGTTCATACTGTGCTGTACCTTACTTGTCCACAAACTTTACTGTTATTCAAACAAAGAGTTTTTTTTTTTTTGTGTGTGTGTGTGTGCAATAACATTTCTGCAGTGTTGGAAGCCAAAATTATGAATTTTACTGTCTCGTGATTGATAACTGATTTTATTGGAATTAGCGGGCCTAACTTGCACAAAATGGCATTATCTCGTAAATGGACCCATGCTTACTGGAACTTTTTTGCTTCTCTTTGTATTTACTTCTCATCCCTAAATTTTTTATGATCACTTTTGAAACAACCTGTATTTTCCATCGCACTTATCCATGTAGTCTTTGATCAGATTAAAACAATAAAATTAAATCATATTAAATGTGAAGAAAATTAATTGAAAATATACTCCTTATAAAATAGGTTCACCTGAGAATGCTTACAAATGACTCTTAGAGAACCTGGAGGTTCATTGCCGCTCTCACATAAGCTGTCGGTCCCTATCCTGAGCAAGATTAATCCAGTCCCTGCCATCATATCAAACTCCCTCAAATCTATTTTAATATTATCCGCCCATCTACGTTTCGGCCTTCTCAAAGGTCTTTCTCAGTTCTCCCAACTAACACTTTATACGCATTTCTGGATTCACCCATTAGTGATACATGTCTTGCCCATCTCAAACCTCTAGATTTGATGTTCCTAATTATGTTAGGTGAAGAATGCAATGGTTGTAGTTCTGTGTTGCGTAACCTTCTTCATTATCCTGTACCTTTATCCCTCTTAGCCCCACATATTTTCCTAAGAACCTTATTCTCGAATACCTTTAACCTCTGTTCCTCTCTCAAAGTAAGAGTTCAAGTTGCACAATGATACAGAACAACCGGTATTATAACTGTTTTATAAATTCTAAATTTCAGTTTTCTGAAAACAAACCAGAAGACAAAAGCTTCTCAACCGAATAATAGCAAACATTTCTCATATTTATTCTGCATTTAATTTCCTGTCGAGTGTCATTTATATTTGTTACTGTTGCTCCAAGATATTTCAATTTTCCCATCTCATCAAAGGATAAATTGCCAATTTTTATATTTCCATTTCGTACAATGTTGTGATCACGAGACATAATCATAGACTTTGTCTTTTCGGGATTTACTTCCAAACCTATCTCTTTTCTTGCTTCAAGTAAAATTCTCTTGTTTTCGCTAATATTTTGTGGATTTTCTCCTAACACATTCACTTCATCCGCATAAACAAGCAGCTGATGTAACCCATCCAATTTCAAACCCTCTTTGTTTTCCTGGACTTTCCTACTGGCATATTCTAGAGCAAAGTTAAAAAGTAAAGGTAATATTATGTCTAAAACCACATTGCTGATTCTCAATAATATCATCTACATATGAGTTAACACTAGTCCCACACCATGTTGCATTGTGGTCTAAGGCATTCTGCCTAGGACTCGTGTTACGGAATGTGCGCTGGTTCAAGTCCTCATGGAGGAAGAAATTTTCTCATGAAATTTCGGCCAGTGTATGTGATCGCTGCCCACCCAGCATCGTGATGCACTTGGGGAGCTATGATTCTGGTTTCGAAAACCAGCTATAATGGATGGGGGGATCATCGTGCTAACCCAGAGTACCTCCATTCTGGTTGGATGATCGTCCACCTCTGCTTCGGCATGTGGATGTGAGGCCAGCAGTTGGCTGGTCGGTCTTGGCCCTTCATGGGCTGTAGCACCACGGATTTATTTATTATGGATTTAACACTGTTATAGTAAATCAGTCACTCACAGCCTACAATACTTTTCTGAAAAATTAACTTCTTGTAACAGTTGTTTGTTCTGATGCATTAAATCATGAAATGTGACACAGTTTTCACTGAACATTGATTTTATTGTATTTATACTGTATGCGACTTGATTTCTCATCAGTTCACAGTGAGTTCATGTGGTAGAACAATCTTTCAATACTTGCATTATGTACTCATACAAATAATGAACTCTATCACTTTTTCTTTTAAATGTTAGGCCTATTCATCAGCACATTTAAACAGAGCCACCCAGACTAATTAATCTAAATGTTTTCCTATCTTCTTTGGAATTGAGAAAATTTTTCACAATTTACAATCTCAACAAGTGAGATTCAACAGTGTAAAATCTGGTAACAGTTTGCTTCATAATATGAACTGTTTTAAGGATATTGTATACATGTTACCTCCAATGTTGCCAACAATGATGTGGACTGATATTTATAATAAAATAGCTGTTGGTATTCTCACTTTTGTTTTTTTAGTCACTAATTCTAAATATGGGACAAAAACATAATCTGAAGACAAGGGTAGCCTCTGTTTGGGAACCCTACATAACTTTATTTTTCAACTTGGGTTGAAATATGATAGCATTTAAATTCCTTTTTTACTGTAAGAGAAAAAAATTTGTGGAAAATGTGTCCATCAATAAAAGTAATTCATTGTTAATCATTTTTGTTAGATCTTTTCAGTCATATAAAATAATTGTTTTATAAGCCTATCTCTTAATAATTTGTGTCTATTGGAAGGAGACAAAGATGCCCAACATGGTGCTTTTCTTTTTGTTAACTGATGAAATGTTCGAATGACGTGTTGTTAGGGAAAGTCATTACATCAGGGGCGGCTTTCGAAGAGGGGCTGCGGAGCTGCAGCACCCCCAGACATTTGTGGCTCTTGTCTCGTTTTATGGTGTGAAATACATTTATTATACAGTCTTTATTTAGCGGCTCGAATTAAAAAAAAATTCGCTCTCAATGACATCCACGCAATCGTTAGTGAAGTCACTTCCTCCCCTGGTGCTGCCAGAGCGAAACCAGAGACAAGGACTATAGGGTGAAGCCACTTCCTCCCCTGGACCTGCCAATCTCGTCTCGGATGCTTTGCGCGTTAGTTTTACCCCTCCTCCCTACTGCCCCGTGCAGAGTTTCCAGGCGCTGCAAAAATTTGCAACAGTTTGTCAGTAGCGCGCAGTTTTTCTTTAATGTTGTGAGTATAACAAGTGCAACAATGTTTAATTCTGTACAATATTTACAGTGTATTCAGTTCAGTACCTTAACAATTCAGGAGAAATGTGGAATTAAGTGCCCATTAGTTGAATCTCATAATGGAAAGAGCCGCTAAACAAAATACAAAGGCTCGCATATTTTTTGCTGATTTATCCAGTAGCCCTGCTTTCTTCTCTCGATCTCCACACAGTCTGTATTAGATTAATGTGTTTCAAAGACAATTCCATCAGCTGGGGCAACAAGATGGATTTAAAATAAGAACAGTAAATGTTGTTCATGAGAAGAAGGAGCCATTGCTAGAATGTTTTCAAACCATAATGGAATCTAAAACATCTAACATCAGAATAAATGAGGCAAGTGCCCTGGTGCGTACTCTTGAATATCCTGAATTCAATTTCTGGCTCAGTTATTTTTTTCATTTATTGATGTATCATATATATATATATATATATATATATATATATATATATATATATATATATTATACAACCAACTACAACATCGCCAGTTAGATATTTCTAAGGTTCAAATCTGCATATAAAAATTAAATTATGGTTTATTTAACGACACTCGTAATTGCAGGGATTATATCAGCGTCGCCGGTGTGCCGGAATTTTGTCTGCAGGATTCTTTTAAATGCCAGTAAATCTACTAACATGAGCCTGTCTCATTTAAACACAAGTTACAAGATAAGGCGCGTGGAACTAACCTTTAAATAAAGTAAGTTGCTTGGTTTATTTTTGTATGCAGCCCCCCTTAATTCAAAACCCACGAGCCGCCACTGCATTACATAAATGCACAATTCAAATAATTATTTCATAATGGACTGTATCACATTATTCACAATTCAACGAGATACTTCCATTTTCCCAACGAGAATAATAGTATTATTCCAATAAAGAATTTCTGGTATTTATATTTAAATATTTTGCAGGCATAGAAAAGAATATCGCTCCCCTCCCCCACCTCCCACAAATAATTTATAAGCAGCCATTATACAGGTCATGTTTAGTTTAAATTAGTTTTAAATTAAATGTTACAATTCAGAAAACAAATTACTGGAATCAAAATACATCCATCTTACTTGTGAATTAAGATTTCCTTCGTACTTCCTTCACAGAGAAAGTATTGTTATGTCATCGATCTGACGAAGCACATCAGACTCGATGCCAAGAAATGTATTCAGACTTATTCATTGTTGAAACAAAATTGATTTGTGAAAGCCAGGCTGTAGGCTAGTTTATTTTTAAGCATTGGCTGTTGGTGATACAATTATTACAAGTATTTCTTACTTCGATAGAACGTATAAAGTAAATTGAAAAATAATCTCCAACTCTTTGCGAAATAAACCTTTCATTATCGAATTATATTATAGTGTACCGGTACATGCTGGAAAGTGATTAAATAGTATTGTTGACGATATACAGAGTGGCGCAGACAAAAGTAGCCCGTGTAAGTATAGAGTAAATACAGAAGCGAAATGCTGAAAAGGACTCACCTTTCATAGAAGATGTTGAAAATGGCTCCCTATCAAACACAGCTGTGCACGTCTAATTCGGAAACTTGTTCTGAAAATTTTGCGGGTTTCCTTAATTGAACCTATCTCACATACGCTTCTACAATTTCCACTCTTTCTTGTATCGAGTAGGCCTAAGTCATTTTGCAGAATGCGAACAGACACGTGTAATTCGACTGATGACTGATGAAATACTGACAGAATGCCAACAATCGATTATTATTGTATAAAATTGTCCATTGTTGTAGCTGTTTACTCATTTCATTATGATACGATATGGTAGAAGATAATGGAATTTCAAACAGTCAAAATATCGCATTAGCATTCAAACGGGAGGTGGG